>NC_064931.1:706464166-706767196 GCF_023897955.1 Schistocerca gregaria
GGGTCCACTGAGGTGACAAGAGTCATGAGATAGCGATATATACGTGTACGTATAAAAGGGCAATGCATTGGTGCAGTTGTCATTTGTACCCAGGTGATCCATGAGAAAAAAAATCCGACGAGATTAGGGCCGCACGACGGGAATTAACAGACTTTGAACGAGGAATGGTAGTTGGAGCTAGACGTATGGAACATTCCATTTCGGAAATCGTTAGGGAATTCAATATTTCAACATCCACAGGGTCAAGAGTGTGCCGAGAATACCAAATCTCACGATGAACAACGCAGTGATCGATCGCTGTCACTTAACGACCGAGAGTAGCGGCGATTGTGTAAAGTTCTCAGTGCTAGCAGACAAGCAACACTACGTGAAATAGGCGCAGAAATCAATGTGGGATGTAGGACGAACGTATCCGTTAGGGCAGTGCGGCGAAATCTGTCGTTAATGGGATACCTCAACAGAGGACCAACGCAAGTGCTTTTGATAATGTAAAAAAAAGTGGTTCAGATGGCTCTGAGCACTATGGGACTTAACATCTGAGATCATCAGTCCCCTAGAACTTAGAAGTACTTAGACCTATCTAACCTAAGGACATCACACACACCCATGCCCGAGGCAGGATTCGAACCTGTGACCGTAGCGGTCGCGCGGTTCCAGACTGCGGCCCCTAGAAGCGCTCGGCCGCACCGACCGGCTTGCTAACATCACGACATCGCCTGCAGCGCCTTTTCTGAGCTCGTGACAATGTCGGTACCGAGCGAGGTGGCGCAGTGGTTAGCACAGTGGACTCGCATTCGGGAGGACGACGGCTCAAACCCGCGTCCAGCCAACCTGATTTAGGTTTTCCGTGATTTCCCTATATCGCTTTAGGCAAATGACGGGATGATTCCTTTCAAAGGGAACGAATAACTTCCTTCCCTATCCTGCCCTCATCGGATGGGACCCATGACCTCGCTGTTTGGTCCCCTCTCCCACATCAATCAGTCAATTAGTCACCATATCGGTTGGAGCCTAGACGACTGCAAACCGTGGCCTGGTCAGATGAGTCCAGATTTTAATTGATAAGAGCTAATGGTAAAGTTCAAGTGAGGCGCAGACCCTCGAAGCCATGGACCCAAGTTGTCAAGAAGGCACTGAGCAACCTGGTGGTGTCTCCATAATTGTGAGGGCTGTGTTTATATGAGATGGTGTCGATGCTCTGGTCCAACTGAACCGATCATTGACTGGAAATGGTTACGTTCGGCTACTTGGAGACCATTTCCAGCCCCTCGTGGATTTCATATTCCCAGACAACGATGTCATGTAGCTGCACAACAATAGTTCGCGACAAGAACATTCTGAACAATCCGAGAGAATTATTTAGCCACCCAGATTGGCCCGACATGAATCCCATCGAAGACTTATGGGACATAATCGAGACGGCAGTTTGTGCACAAAATTATGCACCGGCAACACTTCCGCAATTATGGATGGCCATAGAGGCAGCATGGTTTAATGTTTCTGCAGAGGACTTCCAGCGACTTGTTGAGTCCATGTCATGTCGAACTGCTGAACTACACCGGGTAAAAGGAGGTCTCACATGATATCAGAAGGTATCCCTTGACTTTTGTCACCTCAGTGTATGGCTGCATTCTGGATGTTGCTCTATCACTCTCTGACCTGAGGTGGTGCAGTAGTAAGCCGTACCCTGGGGGTGGATCTCAAGGTATAACGTATGAGAATACCGGTTTTATCGTTACAAATAATGTGCCTAAAGCGAGTCGGCTAGTACTGAAAAGGCCCATTATGTCGCCAATCTGTGTGTGGAAGTCAGGTTTAACCTTAGTTTGTTGCGACAGGATGTCTTCTGGCACACTCTTTTCTCCCACATTCCAGTCCACCATACCATCCCTCCACATTTTATCCCTACTCACCGACGACCAGAATTAAATATGTTTGGACTTTAAAGACAAGTTTTTAGTCTATAATTGTGTTGAAATTTCCTGGCAGATTAAAACTGTGTGCCGGACCGAGACTCGAACTCTGGACCTCTGCCTTTCTCGGGTAAGTGCTCTACCAACTGAGCTTCCCAAGCACGGCTCACGCCACGTCCTCACAGCTTTACTTCCGACGGTATTTCGCGTCTCCTACCTTCCAAACTTTGCAGAAGCTCTTCTGCGAACCTTGCAGGACTACCACTCCTGAAAGAAATGATATTACGTAGACATGTCTTAGCTTGTGTTGATTACAGCTGACTATAAATATAATAAAAGGAGGCCTGCACGTATATTTTGTAGACAGTTTTACAATAACAGTGTTTTATCTGGCGCTGTAGATTTGTGGCGCATATTTATCTTCAAAGTCTCAACCGAGTATTGAGGGAATTTCATTCCAACGTAAGGGAGACACCTAGCTGCGACAGGTTAGATAGAATTGCATTTGGCACATAGAATCGCACAATTTGTTTAAACATCTACTGTTTGGTATTAAGTACGTAAATTTTATTGTACTTCTTGATAATAGAAAAGTTCGTGCACAATATTATGCCCTTGGAACTTCTACTCCTGTCCTATCAATAATGGTATAAAAGCTTTCACAGAACTGGGAAAAACTTACGTTGCTATGTCATCTTCAAGGAACAGTAAAACATTCAGAAGTATATGGCTAGGTGCCCACTGATACCCACGTTGCTGAGCGTCCATGAACTGCTAAATATGTCACCTGCAAATTCTAATATCAGTTTTGAATATGTCTACGTTTAAATTTGTACTGATCTCACATACATAATCGTCTTTATAGTGTTGACATCGGAGCTCAAGGATCAAAGAAGAAACTGCGCTTAAAAATGCATAGTGAGGAATAAAGTACACTACTGCAAAACTAAATAAAAAACTCCGCAGATTGTCTCTGGGCTCCATACGAATATATTTAGCCATAAATTATTAATTCTGCCGCTTATAGTGCTATAGAACCCATTCGCAAACAAAACTCTAGAGCTCGGATGTAAAATTTTGTACAATTTTAACCTTGTAAATATTTCAGCTGGCTCTTTGCTGAACAAGGATTGTTGACGATGTGACCGTGTTTCTGGATTTATTTGGGAGATGTGGCATATGAATATGTTGATCTTGCATCGATGTCAACACGAGCTCGTAGCGTATTCAGGTCAAATAAATATTAGCCCATGGAGCGCAGAGTGAATGACAGACGCCATTACGTGTGTTATTGATGACTGCCTCTGTAGCGCTCACGACAGAATGATGGGTTTTATCGCTCGGGTTGTGGATGTTGTGTTGTCCTTACGTTTGTATCGTCATAACAGATATTACAGTATTGAGATGGATGTATGGGCACGTCCCGAAAGCCAATAAATTAAAGTTGGCCGTGGTGACCAAGCGGTTCTAGGCGCTTCAGTCTGGAACCGCGCGACTGCTACGGGCGCAGGTACAAACCCTGCCTCGGACATGGATGTGTGTGATGTCCTTAGGTTAGTTAGGTTTAAGTAGTTCTAAGTTCAAGGGGACTGATGACCTCAGATGTTAAGTCCCATAGTGCTCACAACATTTTGAACAATTTGAATAAATTAAAAAAGACTTTTATCTCATACATACTTGCGTCACACCACCATTATTTTTCAGTATCATTACAGCCTATTGCTTACATAGCGCTTCTAGTTTTTTAGCCAAATCGCAACGTCATATCTTTTCGTCAGCTCTTCTTTGACAATGGATTGTCCAATATGGCACGTTTCGTTGACACATTCGGGCACTTCTGGGTTGCTGCGTAATCAAGATCAGTGATCTGCTATCCCAATAAGCACTTCGCTTTTAATTATTGAGCACTCTTAGTTTCCTATATCTGGAATACATTACATTTTCATTTCCCATATATGTGATATTACTCTCTCTATCCGAATTTTTAGAGATTAATTTCATTTACATTTGTATGGTGGAAAGTAGGCTACCGATCAGCAATAACCTACAGCTGTCAGTTATGCTACGGAGGAATAATTGTGCACATCTCTCTGTGAATCGCTGGACCTCTTTTCTGCGTGTGTTAATTATTTCCAAGGTTAGCTTATTAGATTTCTAAAACAGATGGAAATAAAGCCTGGCATTTGTCTTGAAGAGTGTTTAAAACTACCAAGAGTTATACTCAGGCTGCCCAGTATATCCAGACTAACTCTCGTTAATCCAGCACGTGACATCGATCTCGGTCTGACGGAGAACAGCATCCAGAAACCACTTCAGAACAACAGCGAACGAATGCAGATCTATGTAAACTTGCAAAGTACTCAAATTTTTAACATCAGCCTCGTTCATAATGTATCAGAACTTGAACATGACATTCTCCGGCGGAATGCAAAATTATATCTCTAGTAAACAGCGTATCCACTACTAATGTGTTGAATCTTGTCGCAGCGTAAGGGCATTGATCAAGCACGAAAATTAATGGCGCTATAATAAGTCACGGCAAATAATCCATTAACCGATTAACATACAGATTTGAACTGTGTAATAACAAGAGGTCGCAATCATCATCTCAGGTTTCTGTAAGTATCATCCTTGACTTAATTAACTGCTTCTCTTTCACAAAAAGATCCCTCTATACATTTCAGTGCAGTTGTCATGCGAAACGGATAACTTTTTGCGTTTGTATGCTAACACACACGTGTCGATTCACGACTTGTCATTGGTTCGCTGCTGATACATTATAAGAATGTTACGTGTATTCTCCTTCTTCCTCTTCTTCTCCTCCTCCTCCTCCTCTTCCTCCAGCCTCTAGATATCTAATCATGGACGCAGGTCTCTTCCAAAGATTCCCATGTTGATATTAGCTGGGTGGTCCGGATCCAGTTTTTTCCCGTCTGTCGTCGAATGTCGTCACTCCATCTCGTCAGAGGAAATCCAAAACTTGTCTTTCGCTCCCTCAGACGCCACTACAGCAGAGTTTTGGTGCATCTGATATTCCTCCTGGGCACGTGTCCTGTCCAACGCCACTTCAGCATCTCTATCCGCTCGACATCATACACTGAAGCGCCAAAGAAACTGGTATAGGCATACGTATTCAAATAAGAGATATATAAACAGGGAAAATACCGCCCTCCGGCCAGCAACGCCTGTACAGGGTGTTACAAAAAGGTACAGCCAAACTTTCAGGAAACATTCCTCACACACAAATAAAGAAAAGATGTTATGTGGACATGTGTCCGTAAACGCTTAATTTCCATGTTAGAGCTCATTTTAGTTTCGTCCACCTACGCTCAATGGAGCACGTTATCATGATTTCATACGGGACACTCTACCTGTGCTGCTAGAACATGTGCCTTTACAAGTACGACACAACATGTGGTTCATGCACGATGGAGCTCCTGCAAATTTCAGTCGACGTGTTCGTACGTTTCTCAACAACAGATTCGGTGCCCGATGGATTGGTAGAGGCGGGCCAATTCCATGGCCTCCACGCTCTCCTGACCTCAACCCTCTTGACTTTCATTTATGGGGTCATTTGAAAGCTCTTGTCTACGCAACCCCGGTACCAAATGTAGAGACTCTTCGTGTTCGTATTGTGGACGGCTGTGATACAATACGCCATTCTCCAGGTCTGCATCAGCGCATCAGGGATTCCATGCGACGGAGGGTGGATGCATGTATCCTCGCTAACGGAGGACATTTTGAACATTTCCTGTAACAAAGTGTTTGAAGTCACGCTGGTACGTTCTGTTGCTGTGTGTTTCCATTCCATGATGAATGTGATTTGAAGAGAAGTAATAAAATGAGCTCTAACATGGAAAATAAGCGTTTCCGACACATGTCCACATAACATATTTTCTTTCTTTGTGTGTGAGGAATGTTTCCTGAAAGATTGGCCGTACCTTTTTGTAACACCTTGTATAAGACAACAAGCGTCTGGCGCAGTTCTTAGATCAGTTACTGCGGCTAAAATGGCAGGTTATCAAGATTTAAGTGAGTTTGAACATGGTGCTGTATCGGCACACGAGCGATGGGACACAGCATCTCCGAGGCAGCGATGAAGTGGATGAGGTGAGGATTTCCCCCTACGGCCATTTCACGAGTGTACCGTGAATTTCAGGAATCGGGTAAAACATCAAATCTCCGACATCGCTGCGGCCGCAAAAAGATCCTGAAAGAACGGGACCAACGACGACTGAAGATAATCGTTCAACGTAACAGAAGTGCAACCCTTGCGAAAACTGCTGCCGATTTCAACGCTGGGCCATGAACAAGTGTCAGTGTGCGAACTGTTCAACGAAACATCATAGAGATGGGCTTTCGGAGCCGAAGGCCCACTCGTGTGCTCTTGATGACTGCACGATACAAAGTTTTACTTCTCGCCTGGGTCCGTCAACACCGACAGTGGACCGTTGACGACTGCAAACATATGGCCTGGTCGGACGATTATCGTTTCAAATTGTACCGAGTAGTTGGGCGTGCACGGGTATGGTTGGGGCGTGTGCAGTTTGGAGTGATATGGGACCCCTGATACGTCTAGATACGACTCCGACAGGTGACACGTACGTAAGCATCCTGTATGATCACTTGCCTCCATTGATGTCCATTAAGCAAGCCGACGAACTCGGGCAGTTACAGCAGGACAATGCGACACTCTACACGTACAGAATTGCCACAGAGTGGCTCCAGGAAAAATCTTCTGAGTTTGAACACTTCCGCTAGCCACAAAACTCCCCAGATATGAACATTATTGAGCATATCTGGGATGCCTTGGAACGTGCTGTACTCCACCCCCACGTACTCTTAAGGATTTATGGACAGCCCTGCAGGATTCATGGAGTCGAGTCCATGCCACGTCATGTTGCTTCACTTCTACGTGCTCGATATTAGGTAAATGTACCAGAGGTTTTGACTCTTCAGTGTATAACGCCGTTCCTCTCCTTATCTCTTCGTTCCTGATCCTGCCTCTCAAGTCCATTCGAAGCATTGCTCTCTCTATTGCCCTTTGACAGACCCAGAGCCGATTTGCGCTGCTTGCTGTATCACTCTTTCGGAGCCGTATGTTGTTACCGTCAGGATACAAGTTTTATATACCTTTTGAAAAATATAGGCATAATCGGTTTACGGAGAATGTAACTAAAATTCCAGAATGCCATCCAGGAAGACCAGTTCACCGTGTGATCTCTGCTGTCTAGTTATCTTTCCCAAGATGGACTTCATGTCCCAGATAAATCTATTCATTTACTATATCCAGAGTGCTGTTTTCAATGGAGATCGTTATATCGACAGGACTCATGACTATAGTCTTTTGAAGATTAATTTTGAGGCCTAAAGCTTGTGAAGCATCTGATTTCTTAGATCGTTGTCAAGAGTTCGATTGTGTCGCTGTTGAAGAGGATGATGTAATCTGCAAAGCGAAGGCGGTTAAAAGGTTTTCCATCTATGTTGATACATTGCCCCCAGGACAGATACACGAACACATCATCCAGAGCCAAGATGAACAATTTAGGTGATGTTGTGTCCTCTTGTGTAACGCCACTTCTCACGTGAGTATTTCCAGCGATCCATTCTTCGTTCGTTTTCACATGTGGAGTGGCACTCTCGTAAATGCAGAAGATTGAGTTGATATACCTCTAGTCAATGGGGGCTCCGTTCATCTCTCCCAATATCACACAGGTTTAGAGTGTATCGAACTCTTCCTGGTCGCCTGTGGAGGCCATGTGGAGTGTGGAGTTATACTCCGTACTTTTCTCTGTCAATATGCGTACTTTTTGAATATATTTATTTGTAGTGAAACGTTTTCGGAATCCCGCCTGCTCGACTGGCTGGTAAATGTCAAATTTCTGACCCAGGTAGTTCGTAAGGACTTTTATTAGCAGCTTGAAAAGTAAAGATAAAAGACTAATAGGCGGGTAATTTCCAATGTTTGTGTTGTCACTTTTTTGAAGACGAAAACGACTTCTGCATTGTTTTTTCACTGCTGCGGAATCTTCCTATCCTCGAGATAGTTGTTTAATAGATTTAGGAGTGCTTCTTCAAGTGTCGCTCGTTTAATTTTTGGCATCTGGCTCGTCATCCGATCTTCTTCGTGCGCCTTACAGTTCTTGAGTTGTTTAAGAGCTGTTTCAGTTTCATTTTTACCGATAGGTTCCAGTGCTTCTGATTCCACACTCATAACAGAACTGCGCGATTAAGTGCCATTTTCTCCTAAATGCGCTTGATGATCAATCACTTTCTGTAACTGTACAAGATAGGTCTGCGTTCCCCTTCCAGAGTCATTGCGGTTGCTACCGCACATTTTTGCACTGGCACTCGAGTCGGAGGTAGCCGCTACGAACCCTGGTGCTGGAAGACATTTCCATCGCCAGTATTCGTCCGGAAAAGGAGCAGTGCACACTTCCTCACATCAAATTTTGAGGAAATGTGCATCGAATTAAATTCCAGTTTCTGTAGTGTCTTTTCGAGCAAGGGGATTAAGACAGCAGATGGTCATCTGTCCGTCGGGTGGGGACTCCGAGCTCTGCGGACCCTGTAGTGACATTTTAGAGGAGAAGTCTCTGTGTCGGCACCGAGTTTCCCCATCTCTTTCCCACCGTCACCATCACCATTTAAAAGCGAAACCTCCGTCTAGTGAACCTGTCGGGCCAATCAGTACCGATGGGCCGCCGTGTCGTCCTCTGTCAATGACGTCATTCGAATGCGTTAGGAATCATGAAAGGACACGTGGAAGAGACCTGGAGACACCCGGAGGTTTCAGATTGATTATATAGTGGTAAGACAGAGATTTAGGAACCAGGTTTTAAATTGTAAGGCATTTGCAGGGGCAGATGTTGACACCGACCACAATTTACTGGTTACGAACCTTAGATTAAAACTGAAGAAACTGCGGAGAGGTAGGAATTTAAGGAAATGGGACCTGGATAAACTGAAAGAACTAGAGGTTGTAGAGAGTTTCACAGGGAGCGGTAGAGAACTATTGAGAAGAACAGGGGAAAAGAAAACAGTAGAAAAAGAATGGGTAGCTTTGAGAGATGAAATGAAGGCAGCAGAGGACCAAGTAGGTAAAATGACAAGGAATAGTAGAAATCCTTGGGTAACACAAGAGATATTGAATTTAATTGACGGAAGGAGAAAATATAAAAATGAAGCAAATGAAGCAGGCGAAAAGGGACACAAACGTTTCATAAATGATATCGACAGAAAGCGCAAAACGACTAAGCGACCGATGTACTTGAGGGCACTAATTAGGAAATGGAAGAGGACTTAGAGGAAGATGAGATGGGAAATTTGATACTGCGTGAAGAATTTGACAGTGTACTGACAGACCTAAACAGAAACAAGGCCCCCGGAGAAGACAACATTCCGTTAGAACTACCGACTTCTCTGGGGGAGCCAGACATGACCAAACTCTTCCATCTGTTGAGCAAGATGTATGACGCAGGCAAAATACACTCAGGCATCAAGAAGAAAATAATAATCCCGATTCCAAAGTAAGCAGGTGCTGACAGGTGGGAAAATACAGAACTATCAGTTTAATAGGTCACGGTTGGAAGATTTTAACGTGAATTCTTTACAGACGAATGGAAAAATTGGTGGAAGCCGACGTCGGGAAAGATCAGTTTGGATTCCGTAGGAATGCTGGAACACGCGAGGCAGTACTGATCCTACTACTTATCGTAGAAGCTGCTTCTGTAGACTTGCAGAACGCTTTTCACCATGTTGACTGGAATACTCTCTTTGGAATTATGAAGGTGGCAGGAGTAAAATACAAGGAGCGAAAGTCTGTCTATAATTTGTACAGAAACCAGAAGGCAGTTATAAGAGTTGAGGGGCACGAAAGGGAAGCAATGGTTGAGAAGGGAACGAGACAGGTTTGTAGCCTATCCCCAATGTTACTCACTCTTTACACTAAACAAGCAGTAAAGGAGTTAAAATGCAGGGACTCAAACCCGGGATCTCCTACTTACATGGCAGACGCTCTATCCATCTTTTTTGTGTAATCTCATTTTGTTCGTTATAGTTCGTTGCAATTGTTCGTGGCGGACGTCCCCAGACGCCCTTTGAAGTTCGTTATTGATCCATTCACTCAGTTTTCTTATTACAGAGTGCAGCTAACCCTCTGGCCGAACACGCTGAGCTACCGTGCCGGCATCCATCTGAGCTATCGAAGACACAGAGGATAGCGCGACTGCAGGGATTCGTCTTTGGCACGCATCCAGCGAAACCCACATTCTCAACGTATTGTCCCGCACTACATTCGTAGTGCACCCGCCCATTAGACTCATTACTCGCGGCGCGTTGCCGATTGGACAGTGTCTTGAAAGGAGGATACAAGATGAATATAATCATAATCGAAACGAGGATAATTGAATGTAATCGAATTAAATCAAGTGATTCTGACGGGATTAGCTTAGGAAATGAGACAGTAGAAGCAGAAGATGAGTTTCGCTATTTTGGGAGCAAAACAACTGAGGAAGGTGGAAGTAGAAAGGATGACGAGGAAAGCTTTTCTGAAGAAGAGAAATTTGTTAACATTGAGTATATATTTAAGTGTCAGTAAGTCTTTTCTGAAAGTACGTATTTTTACGGAGTGTAGCCTTGCATGAATGTGAGACATAGACGATAAATAGTTTGGACAAGAAGAGAATAGAAGCTCTTGAAACGTGGTGCTACAGAAGAATGTTGAAGATTAGATGGGTAGATCACATAACTAATGAGGAGGTAGTGAATAGAATTGGGGAGAAGAGAAGTTTGTGGCACAACTTGACTAGAACAAGGGATCGGTGGGTAGGATATGGTCTGAGGCATCAAGGGATGACCAACTTAGTACTGGAGGGAAGAAGATGAATACACTAAGCAGATTCAGAACGATGTAGGTTGCAGTAGTTACTCGGAGATGAAGAGGCTTGCAAAGGATAGAGTAGCATGGAGAGCTTCATCAAACCAGTCTTTGGACTGAAGACCACAACAACCACAACAAGAAGGGGCCTGGATGTGGGGTCAGCACAACGCTCTGCCAACCACTGTCAGCTTCCCAGCCTCGGAGCCGCCACTTCTCGCTCAAGTAGCTCCCCAAGTGCCATCATGAGGCTGACTGCAGCCCGTTCCAGGCCTCTCACCGAGGATAAATCCCTGGCAGTACCGAGAATCGAACCCGGTATCAAACAGACTGACCACTTAAATACGGAGGCGACCACCATTAACAATACGCTAAATACTGACATGCGCTTAACAAAGTCAGCTACATTCAACAGGAACGTTTGAAACACGACTCTCACACTTCGCGAAGGAAGGATGCGAATTATACAGCTAAGACCGGTATTACACTATCAAATTTCTTTGTCAAAGACTTGATCAAATATTCGTGAAATATATCTGACAAAGATCTTTGACGTGGAGCTAAAAAGGGGCATTACACTGTCATCATATTTTTCATCAGAGTTCAAGATTGTTACTAACCGCAGCAGTTGCATGTACCACAATTGCACTGTGTGCACATGCGGAAGTGAAGCGGGGGAAAAAGGAAACGTACCTAGGTGAAGCCGTAGGTTTTACGACGACACGATAAAAGCATTCAACAAAACCTGTTACGTGAGCTTATAGTAGAGGACGTCAGGTCGTACATCAGTTACTTAAGAATGGATTAGCATACATTTCAGTATGTGCTCAGTGAAGTGTATCCTCATATCACAAAGCACAATACTCACTTAAGAACTGCTATATCTGCAGAAGACAGGCTCACTGTAACACTCCGATTCCTTACTACAGGAGCGGCTTAGGTTAGGTTAGGTTCGGTTGGGTCAGGTCTCCAATCTTCTTAATCTATTTTTGTATTCAGGGTGTCTCACGTTATAAAGCGCCTCATCAGCTTCATACTCACCATTTGTGTTTACAGGCAATGTTTTTAAAAACACTACAGATGGCAGAACGCTGCAGCGATGCTAGCGATCCACGTGGTAACATGTCACATTGCAGTGAACAGAAGACAAGCGACTTCTTTGATCAAATCTGCAGCAAGGCCCTAGATTTGATCAAATTTATTTGACGACAGACGAGATTTGAAAAAGTTCCCTGTTACACCATCAACTTTCTTTGAGAAAGATATTTGACAAAAAATTTGGTCGTGTAATACCGGTCTAAACCAACCCTAGAGGTCTCGTAGACAAATACGGGTGTGATTTTCTCGTAACTTTTTCCGATGGGGGGCATCTTTCACGCTGTGCTCATAAAAGAGCACTCAGCATTAAGTACTGCTACTATATTGCAAATATGGTAATTACTCTACGTGTTTCTCAATGCAGATGCGGTGGAGTGCAACATATTGTTTCAACATCTTGGCCCTGTAGCGGGAATCGGAGCCTCTCTTCTGTTTCAGCCGCGGCGTCTCCGTAAACAACATGTCCAAGGTCTTTGTAAGTGGAATTTGTGAATACCGTGTGTAATAGACTCAAAGTGTAATATTTCTCGCGAAAATGTGTCGGTAAGGATGTTAGGCAGAAAGAATTTTTGAGTGGGGAGATGCAGCTTTGATCAATGGTACAATGATACACCATTTACTGAGAATGATTCACAAACAGATGCGAATATTCATGTGTGATATTACAGGTTACGTTGCCTCTTTTGTAACAGTAGCCGTCACGAGAAGGCGTAATGTCAAAAGGATGATCATTTCAATGAACCACTAACTCCGTCGGGAGTACCGTCGTTATGGAGGTCTTGTAATTCTGACCTTTTGATTAAAGATGGTAGTTATAGTGAAGATACCACTCAAGTAGCGGCGACTAGCAAAAAACGTTCGCTCATTCACTCTTCCCACTGGTTTGCATAATTCTCCTTCGGTAAATGCTGAGGAGGTGTGAAGAGAAAGAATATGAGATACAGTTTTTCTGTTGTTGTTGTTGTGGTATTCAGTCCTGAGACTGGTTTGATGCAGCTCTCCATGCTTATCTATCCTGTGCCAGCTTCTTCATCTCCCAGTACCTACTGCAACCTACATCCTTCTGAATCTGCTTAGTGTATTCATCTCTTGCCCTCCTTCAATGATTTTTACCCTCCACGCTGCCCTCCAATGCTAAATTTGTGATCCCTTGATGCCTCAGAACATGTCCTACCAGCCGATCCCTTCTTCTAGTCAAGTTGTGCCACAAACTTCTCTTCTCCCCAGTCCTATTCAATACCTCCTCATTAGTTACGTGATCTACCCACCTAATCTTCAACATTTTTCTGTAGCACCACATTTCGAAAGTTTCTATTATCTTCTTGTCCAAACTATTTATTGTCTATGTTTCACTTCCATACATGGCTACACTCCATACAAATACTTTCATAAAAGACTTCCTGACACTTAAATCTATACTCGATGTTAACAATTTTTCTCTTCTTCAGAAACGCTTTCCTTGCCATTGTCAGTCTACATTTTATATCCTCTCTACTTCGACCATCAGTTATTTTGCTCCCCAAATAGCAAAACTCCTTTACTACTTTAAGTGTCTCATTTCCTAATCTAATACCCTCAGCATCACCCGACTTAATTCTACTACATTCCATTATCCTTGTTTTGCTTTTGTCGGTGTTCATCTTATATCCTCCTTTCAAGACACTGTCCATTCCATTCAACTGCTCTTCCAAGTCCTTTGCTGTCTCTGACAGAATTACAATGTCATCGGCGAACCGCAAAGTTTTTATTTCTTCTCCATGGATTTTAATTCCTACTCCAAATTCTTCTTTTGTATCCTTAACTGCTTGCGCAATATACAGATTGAATAACATCGGGCAGAGGCTACAACCCTGTCTCACTCCCTTCCCAACCACGGCTTCCCTTTCATGCCCCTCGACTCTTATAACTGCCATCTGGTTTCTGTACAAATTGTAAATAGCCTTTCGCTCCCTGTATTTTACACCTGCCAACTTTAGAATTTGAAAGAGAGTATTCCAGTCAACATTGTCAAAACCTTTCTCTAAGTCTACAAATGCTAGATACATAGGTTTGCCTTTCCTTAATCTTTCTTCTAAGACAAGTCGTAAGGTCATTATTGCCTCACGTGTTCCAACATTTCTACGAAATTCAAACTGATCGTCCCCGAGGCCGGCTTCTATCAGTTTTTCCATTCGTCTATTATATTCTTCTTGAAGTCTGAGGGTATTTCGCCTGTCTCCTACATCTTGCTCACCAGATGAAAGAGTTTTGTCAGGACTGGCTCTCCCAAGGCCATCAGTAGTTCTAATGGAATGTTGTCTACTCCCGGGGCTTTGTTTCGACTCAGGTCTTTCAGTGCTCTGTCAAACTCTTCACGCAGTATCGTATCTCCCGTTTCATCTTCATCTACATCCTCTTCCATTTCCATAATATTGTCCTCAAGTACATCGCCCTTGTATAGACCCTCTATATACTCCTTCCACCTTTCTGCTTTTCCCTTTTTGCTTAGAACCGGGTTTCCATCTGAGCTCTTGATATTTATAGAAGTGGCTCTCTTTTCTCCAAAGGTCTATTTAATTTTCCTGTAGACTGTATCTATCTTACCCCTAGTGAGATAAGCCTCCACATCCTTACATTTGTCCTCTAGCCATGCCTGCTTAGCCATTTTGCACTTCCTGTCGATCTCATTTTTGAGACGTTTGTATTCCTTTTTGTTTGCTTCATTTACTGCATTTTTATATTTTCTCCTATCATCAATTAAATTCAATATTTCTTCTGTTACCCAAGGATTTCTACTACCCCTCGTCTTTTTACCTACTTGATCCTCTGCTACCTTCACTACTTCATCCCTCAGAGCTACCCATTCGTCTTCTACTGTATTTCTTTCCCCCATTCCTGTCAATTGTTCCCTTATGCTCTCCCTGAAACTCTGTACAATCTCTGGTTCTTTCAGTTTATCCAGGTCCCATCTCCTTAAATTCCCACCTTTTTGCAATTTCTTCAGTTTTAATCTACTGTTCATAACCAACAGATTGTGGTCAGAGTCCACATCTGTCCCTGGAAATGTCCTACAATTTAAAATCTGGTTCCTAAATCTCTGTCTTACTATTATATAATCTATCTGATACCTTTTAGTAACTCCGGGATTCTTCCATGTATACAACCTTCTTTTATGATTCTTGAACCAAGTGTTAGCTATGATTAAGTTATGCTCTGTGAAAAATTATAACAGACGGCTTCCTCTTTCATTTCTTAGCCCCCATTCATATTCAACTACTATATTTCCTTCTCTCCCGTTTCCTACTGTCGAATTACAGTCACCCATGACTATTAAATTTTCGTCTCGCTTCACTACCTGAATAATTTCTTTTATCTCATCATACATTTCTTCAATTTCTTGGTCATCTGCAGAGCTAGTTGGCATATAAACATGTACCACTTCGTGTCTATCTTGGCCACTATAATACGTTCACTATGCTGTTTGTAGTAGCTTACCCGCAAACCTATTTTTTTATTCATTGTTAAACCTACTCCTGCATTACCCCTATTTGATTTTGTATTTCTAACCCTGTATTCACCTAACCAGAAGCCTTGTTCCTCCTGCCACCGAACTTCACTCATTCCCACTATATCTAACTTTAACCCATCCATTTCCCTTTTTAAATTTTCTAACCTACCTGCCCGATTAAGGGATCTGACATTCCACGCTCCGATCCGTAGAATGCCAGTTTTATTTCTCCCGATAACGAAGTCCTCTTGAGTAGTCCCCGCCCGGAGATCCGAATGGGGGACTATTTTACCTCCGGAATATTTTACCCGAGGACGCCATCATCATTTAACCATACAGTAAAGCTGCATGCCCTCGGGAAAAATTACGGCTGTAGTTTCCCCTTGCTTTCAGCCGTTCGCAGTACCAGCACAGCAAGGCCATTTTGGTTAATGTTACAAGGCCAGATCAGTCAATCATCCAGACTGTTGCCCCTCCAATTTCTGGAAAGTCTGTTGCCCCTCTTCAGGAACCACACGTTTGTCTGGCCTCTCAACAGATACCCCTCCGTTGTGGTTGCACCTACGGTACGGCTATCTGTATCGCTGAGGCACGCAAGCCTCCCCACCAACGGCAAGGTCCATGGTTCATGGGGGGAGTATAATTTAATTGTTCATTTATTCGCCGGCCGGAGTGGCCGTGCGGTTCTGTAGTGTGGAACCGAGCGACCGCTACGGTCGCATGTTCGAATCCAGCCTTGGGCGTGGATGTGTGTGATGTCCTTAGGTTAGTTAGGTTTAATTAGATCTAAGTTCTAGGCTACTGAGGACCTCAGAAGTTAAGTCGCTTTGTGCTCAGAGCCATTTGCTCATTTATTCACTCGCTTTTGAAGCATATATTGTCGCTTGTCGGAAATATTTATCATCATTCGTTAATTTTTTTCGAATTACTTTAATGGATATAGTTTCGGAATATGAATCATCCTTGCAGATGCTGTACATCTCGTTGAATTTAACTTGAGTATCACATTTCATATAGTCATAAGATTTCTTGCATTCGCTTAGTTATTTACGTGTTACTAGTATCTGGAAAATCTTAATCCACTGTAATATGTTAATCTGTCTTACATGATGGCAAGAACAATTACACTCCTGGCCATTAAAATTGCTACACCAAGAAGAAATGCAGATGGCAAGTGGGTATTCATTGGACAAATATTTTATACTAGATCTGACATGTGATTACATTTCCACACAATTTTGGGTGCACAGATCCTGAGAAATTAGTACCCAGAACAACCACAACCCATAATAACGACCTTGATAAGCCTGGGCAATGAGTCAAACAGAGCTTGGATGGCGTTTACAGGTACAGCTGCCCATGGAGCTTCAACACGATACCACAGTTCACCAAGAGTAGTGATTGGCGTATTGTGACGAGCCAGATGTTCGGCCACCATTGACCAGGCGTTTTCAATTGGTGAGAGATTTGGAGAATGTGCTGGCCAGGGCAGCAGTCGAACATTTTCTGTATCCAGACAGGCCCGTACAGGACCTACAACATGCGGTCGTGCATTATCCTGCTGGAATGTAGGGTTTGGCAGCGATCGAATGAAGGGTAGAGCCACGGGTCGTAACACATCTGTAATGTAACGTCCACTGTTCAAAGTGCCGTCAATGCGAACAATAGGTGACCGAGACGTGTAACCAATGGCACCCCATACCATCACGCCAGGTGATACGCCAGTACGGTGATGACGAAAACACGCTTCCAATGTGCGTTCACCGCGATGTCGCCAAACACGGATGCGACCTTCATGATGCTGTAAACAGAACCTAGATTCATCCGAAAAAATGACGTTTTGCCATTCGTGCACCCAGGTTTGTCGTTGAGTACTCCATCGCTTGCGCTCCTGTCTGTGATGCAACGTCAAGGGTAAACGCAGGCATGGTCTCCGAATTGATAGTCCATGCTGCTGCAAACGTTGTCGAACTGTTCGTGCAGATGGTTGTTGTCCTGCAAACGTCCCCATCTGTTGACTCAGGGATCGAGACGTGGCTGCACCATCCGTTACAGCCATGCGGATAAGATGCCTGTCGTCTCGACTGCTAGTGATACGAGGCCGTTGGGATCCAGCACGGCATTCCGAATTACCCTCCTGAACCCACCGATTCCATATTCTGCTAACAGTAATTGGATCTCGACCAACGCGAGGAGCAATGTCGCGATACGATAAACCGCAATCGCGATAGGCTACAATCCGACCTTTATCAGAGTCGGAAACGTGATGGTTCGTATTTCTCCTCCTTTCACGAGGCACCACAACAGCGTTTCACCAGGCAACGCCGGTCGTCTGCTGTTTGTGTATGAGAAATCGGTTGGAAACTTTCCTCATGTCAGCACGTTGTAGGTGTCGCCACCGGCGCCAACCTTGTGTGAATGCTCTGAAAAGCTAATCATTTGTATATCACAGCATCTTCTTCCTGTCGGTTAAATTTCGCGTCTGTAGCACGTCATATTCGTGGTGTAGCAATTTTAATGGCCAGTAGTGTAAATTTAGTCTACTCTGCAAGCAGCCTTCCGACGTGTGACAGAAGGTTGCTCGGGTTCCGTCCTCTGCTGTTCCATTCGAGCAGAACGCCTGTGCGAGCTCGTATTTCTCTAATTTTACAGTCATGCGAGCTCACCGAGCGCAGAAGGACGAAACTAAGGCGCCACGAGCTGCGATGCTGCTGTGGCACGCTAGGGGAGCTGGTCCCTTCTGGCTGGGGGAAACTTAATCACTCTGATCTAATTGGAGTCCACGCTGAGTCACCATAAGGCCAAGCCTCGCGAATTACTGCGCGGACAATTTGCTTTCATTCTTTACGAGGTAGTTCGCTTTCGCTTTCAGGTCTAACGACCCATCCACATCGTCGTCATCAGCCATGAATTAACATAAATTACTTACGCCAGAACTTCACGAGGCACGTGTTCCGCTACTGATACTTCATTCACAGAATTCGATTTTCCTAGCTGTTGGAGGCTAATTACAGGCCACTAATTATTGTCTTACGTATCGGTTATCATAGAGGAATTCACCTGGAGTCACCACGAAATACGAAAATGTAAAACCGGACAGGTGCTTTAACAACTGTCCTAGTGCACGAACACAGCATATTAGCGCCCCCCCCCCATCTTCTCTCAATCTCTCCCTCTGTCTCTCTCTCCCCAGTATAGCTAATGGAAGCGATTCAACAGCTCACTCTCAATGTAGCCTGTATTACAGACGCAATAGTCAGTTCATCGTCTCATGAAAACACGGATAAAACCCTTTTTGCTGAGCTCAAAACGCTCTAGTATCGTTATGAAAGTTTGACATTCGTTTCTAAATTAGCCAGAAATAATTTTTGCTCACTTATTTTACGTAGACCACAGCAGGCTTTTCCCAATGTGTTATTTTTTAGTCATCGAACTAACGCATAAATTAGATTTCGCGGGAGCAACAAATATTAAGGCAAAAAAGATTTTGTTTGTTCTGTTACAGGTATTCTTTATGGAAAATAATAGAACATGTTCAACACAATTGAAGATTTTTTTTCAACACGGAATTCGACAGTAAATAAAACATGCTCTGTTCATTATCGAAGTGGAAATTCTTACAGATACTGTAGTGCATTAAAAATCTGCTAGTGTAGCGTAATGGGCTGCGGGCTGCTCGCGAGACTGTAAGGTGAGCTAGGATGAGTGCGGTTTTAAGGCATTTCCCCACCCTCGTTTAGGCAAATGCTTGACTGGTCCCCAGTTTCCGTCTCAGAGAATGTGATACACGAACAGTTAAAAGACCCCAGCACAGAGAATAACGTGTACACAATTAACAGACAAGTGGCACACACCAGAGAATCTGGCCGCAATGTCAGATAAAATATAGCTGCTAAATCCTTGAGTGCAATGGACCGCGTCCGAAACAGGATTAATGATGAGTAACTGAAGAACAAAAACCGTATGGTCGTTAACGAGGCTGTTATTAAATAATGCGCAGAATCATCATAAAGTAGAAGGCCGATCGTGTGAGATGCAAACTATCTAAAGTAACTTAAACAAATGGCTCTGAGCACTACGGCACTTAACAAAAGTAACTTAATCGCTACACTTAAAGAGTATACAGCCGCGAATGGTACGAGTTCAATGCCCACAGGCAAATGAAGGTGGCAGCAAACAATGGCAAGATTAAATTAAGGGATATAAGAAAATAATTGCATTTGAATAAAACAGAGGAAGCAAAAGTATTCTGGACTTACAAACAAATATAGGAGGAAGTGGGCCTTCATGACAATTTTTTATCTCTGCTTATCTCTGCTTATCGTTCTTGCAAAGAAGTACTCCCACATCAATTTCACAAAACATTTTTCTGTTTAAATACGCAATTTTCCTCTCATGCAAAATAAAAGCCACACAAATCATCGTCATTATCATCAACTGGACATTAGCTGCTGGATAAAGATCTCTTACAGACCTTTCCATGAATTATTGTCTTCAGTGAGAAACACATTCATGTTGTTTCTCCTTGTTTTCTTATGTCACACAGCCAACGCCTGTTAGGTAGTTGTCTCAGTCAGTTCCACATCTACAGGATGACAATTAGTGAACTATATAAAATAAAAATCGTCATAATTTCTGAATGGTTAGGATGTTCAAACTGCACGATTGGCCTAGGGTCATTATGTTTTGGTTTAGCGACGAAGCCCACTTTCCATTTGGATAGATTAGTCAATATGCAATATTGACGCATTTCGGATATTGAGAATCCGTATTTCGCCATCGAGATCTCTCTTCACCCTCAACAGGTGACTGTGTGGTGTGCAATGCCCAGTTATGGAATAATCGTTGCGTGATGGCACGGTGGCTACCGAACTGTATGTGAAGGTTTTGGAGGATGATTTCGTCCCCATTATCCAAAGTGACCCTGATTTCGACAAGATGTGGTTCATGCAAGACGGAGCGCGATACCATCGAAGCAGGAGAGTGTTTGATGTCCTGGAGAATTACTTCAAAAATGGTTCAAATGGCTCTGAGCACTATGGGACTTAACATCTTAGGTCATCAATCCCCTAGAACTTAGAACTACTTAAACCTAACTAACCTAAGGACATCACACACATCCATGCCCGAGGCAGGATTCTAACCTACGACCGTAGCGGTCGCGCGGTTCCAGACTGAAGCGCCTAGAACCGCTCAGACACAGTGGCCGGCGAAGTACTTTGGGGGCCGCATTCCGGCTCTGGGGTATTCAGAGGCCAGTGGCATGGGCCTCGAATGGCTGCTTATTCTCCGTATCTGAACACAAGTGACTACTTTTTGTGGGGCTATTTTAAAGACAAGGTGTACAGCAATAATCCCAAACCACTGCTGAGGTGAAAACAGCCGTTCACCTTCAGACAGCATCGATGTTCCGACACTTCAGCGGGTCATGAAGAATTTCGCTATTCGTCTGCGCTACATCATCTCCAATATTGAACATATCAGAACCTAAATCCGAATATCTGTAGTGACTCTTGTATTGTATTGTATGTTAACCGGGAGCCCAGAAACGACGGAGGCGCTCCCGCCGCAGCCGCAATGGTCCACAACCCCACGACGACTACCGCAGTCCACTTCACCCCTCCGTCACCCACACCGAACCACTCTTTCAGGGCTATTGTGTGGTTCGGCCTCCGGTGCCTCCCCCCCTTCCGCCCCCCTGCCTCGACTCACACCAGACCCCTATGTTTGCGTGGTAGAGTAATAGCAGTGTACACGTACGTGAAGAACTTGTCTGCGCAGCAATCGCCGACATAGTGTACCTGAGGTGGCATAAGGGGAACCAGCACGCATTCACCGAGCGAGTTGGAAAACCGCCCAAAAACCATTCACAGACAGGCCGGCTCACCAGACCTCGACACAAGTCCGCCAGGAGGATTCGTGCCGGGGACCAGGCGCTCCTTCCCAATCCGGAAAGCCGTGCGTTAGACCGAAGGGCTAACCATACGGGCGTAGTGACGCTTACATGTTGAATGAAGTGTGTGAACGGCGTAGTTTGTAACAAATTTGCATTTTTTTCACGTAGTTCAATGATTGTCATCCTGTACATCTACGTACATAATCCGCAAGTCACAATACGGTGCATGGCGGATGGTAGCTTTTAGCACTACTACTTATTCCTATTCCTGTTCCATACGCGAATGAAGCGAGGCAAAAACGACTGTATGTATGACTCCGGTCGAACCCTAATTCCTTTTATCTTGGCTGCACAGTCCTTACTCGAGAGGTACGTTGGTGAATGGTAGTACAATTATTCTGCAGTCTGCCGCAAATGTCCAATGTTTCGCGAAAAGAATATCTTCTTCACTTCAGAGGGTCTCATTTGAGTTCACGGAGCATTTTCATAACACTCCCGAGGTGGTCGAATCTGCTAATAAGAAGTCTGGCAGCAAACTTCTGAACTGTTTTGATGTCTTCCTTTAATCCGTCCTAGATGCAATCCAAAACAGTGGAGCAATATTCAAGAATGGGTCGAATAAGTATTCTGTGTGCGTTCACCTTTGTAGATGAACTACAATTTCCTAGAATTCTGCCAATAAACCGAAAGAGGAAGCCGCCTAGTAGAATTTTGCACAGAGCACAACTTAATCATAGCTAACACTTGGTTTAAGAATCATGAAAGAAGGTTGTATACGTGGAAGAACCCTGGAGATACTAAAAGGTATCAGATAGATTATATAATGGTAAGACAGAGATTTAGGAACCAGGTTTTAAGTTGTAAGACATTTCCAGGGGCAGATGTGGACTCTGACCACAATCTATTGGTTATGACCTGTAGATTAAAACTGAAGAAACTGCAAAAATGTGAGAAATTAAAGAGATGGGACCTGGATAAACTGAAAGAACCAGAGGTTGTACAGAGTTTCAGAGAGAGCATAAGGGAACAATTGACAGGAATAGGGGAAAGAAATACAGTAGAAGAAGAATGGGTAGCTCTGAGGGATGTAGTAGTGAAGGCAGCAGAGGATAAAGTAGGTACAAAGACGAGGGCTGCTAGAAATCCTTGGGTAACAGAAGAAATATTGAATTTAATTGATGAAAGGAGAAAATATAAAAATGCAGTAAATGAAGCAGGCAAAAAGGAATACAAACGTCTCAAAAATGAGATCGACAGGAAGTGCAAAATGGCTAAACAGGGATGGCTAGAGGACAAATGTAAGGATGTAGAAGCTTATCTCACTAGGGGTAAGATAGATACTGCCTACAGGAAAATTAAAGAGACCTTTGGAGAGAAGAGAACCACGTGTATGAATATCAAGAGCTCAGATGGCAGCCCAGTTCTAAGCAAAGAAGGGAAGGCAGAAAGGTGGAAGGAGTATATAGAAGGTTTATACAAGGGCGATGTACTTGAGGACAATATTATGGAAATAGAAGAGGATGTAGATGAAGACGAAATGGGAGATACAATACTGCGTGAAGAGTTTGACAGAGCACTGAAAGACCTGAGTCGAAACAAGGCCCCCGGAGTAGACAACATTCCATTAGAACTACTGACGGCCTTGGGAGAGCCAGTCATGACAAAACTCTACCAGCTGGTGAGCAAGATGTATGAGACAGGCGAAATACCCTCAGACTTCAAGAAGAATATAATAATTCCAATCCCAAAGAAAGCAGGTGCTGACAGATGTGAAAATTACCGAACTATCAGTTTAATAAGCCACGGCTGCAAAATACTAACGCGAATTCTTTACAGACGAATGGAAAAACTGGTAGATGCAGACCTCGGGGAGGATCAGTTTGGATTCCGTCGAAATGTTGGAACACGTGAGGCAATACTGACCTTACGACTTATCTTAGAAGAAAGATTAAGAAAAGGCAAACCTACGTTTCTAGCATTTGTAGACTTAGAGAAAGCTTTTGACAATGTTGACTGGAATACTCTTTTTCAAATTCTAAAGGTGGCAGGGGTAAAATACAGGGAGCGAAAGGCTATTTATAATTTGTACAGAAACCAGATGGCAGTAATAAGAGTCGAGGGGCATGAAAGGGAAGCAGTGGTTGGGAAGGAGTGAGACAGGGTTGTAGCCTCTCCCCAATGTTATTCAATCTGTATATTGAGCAAGCAGTAAAGGAAACAAAAGAAAAATTTGGAGTAGGTATTAAAATTCATGGAGACGAAGTAAAAACTTTGAGGTTCGCCGATGACATTGTAATTCTGTCAGAGACGGCAAAGGACTTGGAAGAGCAGTTGAGCGGAATGGACAGTGTCTTGAAAGGAGGATATAAGATGAACATTAACAATATCAAAACGAGGATAATGGAATGTAGTCAAATTAAATCGGGTGATGCTGAGGGAATTAGATTAGGAAATGAGACACTTAAAGTAGTAAAGGAGTTTTGCTATTTAGGAAGTAAAATAACTGATGATGGTCGAAGTAGAGAGGATATAAAATGTAGACTGGCAATGGCAAGGAAAGCGTTTCTGAAGAAGAGAAATTTGTTAACATCAAATATAGATTTATGTATCAGGAAGTCGTTTCTGAAAGTATTTGTTTGGAGTGTAGCCATGTATGGAAGTGAAACATGGACGATAACTAGTTTGGACAAGAAGAGAATAGAAGCTTTCGAAATGTGGTGCTACAGAAGAATACTGAAGATAAGGTGGATAGATCACGTAACTAATGAGGAGGTATTGAATAGGATTGGGGAGAAGAGAAGTTTGTGGCACAACTTGACTAGAAGAAGGGATCGGTTGGTAGGACATGTTTTGAGGCATCAAGGGATCACAAATTTAGCATTGGAGGGCAGCGTGGAGGGTAAAAATCGTAGAGGGAGACCGAGAGATCAGTACACTAAGCAGATTCAGAAGGATGTAGGTTGCAGTAGGTACTGGGAGATGAAGCAGCTTGCACAGGATAGAGTAGCATGGAGAGCTGCATCAAACCAGTCTCAGGACTGAAGACAACAACAACAACAACAAACCGAAGTCCACCATACGTCTTCTTTACAAACGGCCTTACGTGCTCGTTCCATTTCATGTCGCTTTCCAACGTTACGACCGGAAATTTAACAGATTTCGCTGTGTCAACCAGCACTACACCAACAGTGTATTCGTACATTACAGGATTGTTTTTCTTACTCATCTTCATTAAATTACATTTTCGCACGGTTAGAGCAAGCTGCCATTCATCAAACCAAATAGAAATTCTACCCAAGTCATCTTGTGCCATCCTACAGTCATTCAAAGGCGACACTTCCTCTTACTCTTTCAATAGATATAAAAATCAGTCGTCTGCTGCACAAAAATTTTAAAATAGACTCAAAATTTTGGCGTTGCATGCGGTTGATTTTTATCTTAGTTGAAATAATACGCACTGCTGCTGCTGAAATAAGCTATGACCAATATCACTTTCTCGTACATTACAGCGTCATCGCCGAATAGTCACAAATTGTTACTCATCTAATGTTACATCGTTAGTGTGCGAGTATACAGAAAAAAAAGTGCGACCCTGACACATATCCCCGGGGCTTTCCTGATTAACGCTCCCTGTCCAGGTCAACGTATTGGGTGCTATTACTTAGTCTTCGAGTGAGTCGTATAGAGCGAGTTACAAAAAGGTACGGCCAAACTTTCAGAAAACATTCCTCACACACAAATAAAGGCTCTGAGCACTATGGGACTTAACATCTGTGGTCATCAGTCCCCTAGAACTTAGAACTACTTAAACTTAACTAACCCAAGGACATCACACACATCCATGCCCGAGGCAGGATTCGAATCTCCGACCGTAGCGGGCACTCGGTTCCAGACTGAAGCGCTTAGAACCGCACGGTCACACCGGTCGGCCCACAAATAAAGAAAAGATGTTATGTGGACATGTGTCCGGAAACGCTTAATTTCCATGTTAGAGCTCATTTTAGTGTCGTCAATATGTACTGTACTTCCTCATTCACCGCCAGTTGGCCCAATTGAAGGAAGGTAATCTTGACTTCGGTGCTTGTGTTGACATGCGGCTCATTGCTCTACAGTACTAGCATTAAGCACATCAGTACGTAGCATCAACAGGTTAGTGTTCATCACGAACGTGGTTTTGCAGTCAGTGCTATGTTTACAAATGCGGAGTTGGCGGATGCCCATTTGATGTATGGATTAGCACGGGGCAATAGCCGTGGTGCGGTACGTTTGTATCGAGACCGATTTACAGAACGAAGGTGTCCCGACAGGAAGACGTTCGAAGCAATTGATCGACGTCTTAGGGAGCACGGAACATTCCAGCCTATGACTCGCGACTGGGGAAGACCTAGAACGACGAGGACACCTGCAATGGACGAGGCAATTCTTCGGGCAGTTAACGATAACCCTAATGTCAGCGGCAGAGAAGTTGCTGCTGTACAAGGTAACGTTGAACACGTCACTGTATGGAGAGTGCTACGGGAGAACCAGTTGTTTCCGTACCATGTACAGCGTGTGCAGGCACTATCAGCAGCTGATTGGCCTCCACGGGTTCACTTCTGCGAATGGTTCATCCAACAATGTGTCAATCCTCATTTCAATGTAAATGTTCTCTTTACGGACGAGGCTTCATTCCAACGTGATTAAATTGTAAATTTTCACAGTCAACGTGTGTGGGCTGACGAGAATCCGCACGCAATTGTGCAATCACGTCATCAACACAGATTTTCTGTGAACGTTTGGGCAGGCATTGTTGGTGATGTCTTGATTGGGCCCCATGTTCTTCCACCTACGCTCAATGGAGCACGTTATCATGATTTCATACGGGATACACTGGAACACGTGAGGCAATACTGACCTTACGACTTATCTTAGAAAAAAGATTAAGGAAAGGCAAACCTATGTTTCTAGCATTTGTAGACTTAGAGAAAGGTTTTGACAATGTTGACTGGAATACTCTCTTTCAAATTCTAAAGGTGGCAGGTGTAAAATACAGGGAGCGAAAGGCTATTTACAATTTGTACAGAAACCAGATGACAGTTATAAGAGTCGAGGGGCATGAAAGGGAAGTAGTGGTTGGCAAGGGAGTAAGACAGGGTTGTAGCCTCTTCCCGATGTTATTCAATCTGTATATTAAGCAAGCAGTAAAGGAAACAAAAGAAAAATTCGGAGTAGGTATTAAAATCCATGGTGAAGAAATAAAAACTTTGCGGTTCGCCGATGACATTGTAATTCTGTCAGAGACAGCAAAGGACTTGGAAGAGCAGTTGAATGGAATGGAGAGTGTCTTGAAAGGAGGATATAAGATGAATATCAACAAAAGCAAAACGAGGATAATGGAATGTAGTCGAATTAAGTCGGGTGATGCTGAGGGAATTAGATTAGGAAATGCGACACTTAAAGTAGTCAAGGAGTTTTGCTATTTGGGGAGTAAATAACTGATGATGGTCGAAGTAGAGAGGATATAAAATGTAGACTGGCAGTGGCAAGGAAAGCGTTTCTGAAGAAGAGAAATTTGTTAACATCGAGTATAGATTTAAGTGTCAGGAAGTCATTTCTGAAAGTATTTGTATGGAGTGTATGGATGCATGTATGGAAGTGAATCATGGGCGATAAATGGTTTGGACAAGAAGAGAATAGAAGCGTTCGAAATGTGGTGCTACAGAAGAATGCTGAAGATTAGATGGGTAGATCACATAACTAATGAGGAAGCATTGAATAGGATTGGGGAGAAGATAAGTTTGTGGCACAACTTGACTAGAAGAAGGGATCGGTTGGTAGGACATGTTCTGAGGTATCAAGGGATCACCAGTTTAGTATTGGAGGGCAGCGTGGAGGGTAAAAGTCGTAGAGGGAGACCAAGAGATGAATATACTAAGCAGATTCAGAAGGATGTAGGTTGCTGTAGATACTGGGAGATGATAGGATAGAGTAGCATGGAGAGCTGCATCAAACCAGTCTGAGGACTGAAGACAACAACAACAACAACTCTACCTGTGTTTCTAGAACATGTGCCTTTACAAGTACGACACAACATGTGGTTCATGCACGATGGAGGTACTCCACATTTCATTCGAAGTGTTCATCCGCTTCTCTACAACAGATTCGGTGCCCGATGGATTGGTAGAGGCGGGCTAATTCCATGGCCTCCACGCTCTCCTGACCTCAACCCTCTTGACTTTCATTTATGGGGCATTTGAAAGCTCTTGTCTACGCAACCCCGGTACCAAATGTAGAGACTCTTCGTATTCGTATTGTGGACGGCTGTGATACAATACGCCATTCTCCAGGTCTGCATCAGCGCATCAGGGATTCCATGCGACGGAGGGTGGATGCATGTATCCTCGCTAACGGAGGACATTTTGAACATTTCCTGTAACAAAGTGTTTGAAGTCACGCTGGTACGTTCTGTTGCTGTGTGTTTCCATTCCATGATTATTGTGATTTGAAGAGAAGTAATAAAATGAGCTCTAACATGGAAAGTAAGCGTTTTCGGACACAAGTCCACATAATATATTTTCTTTCTTTGTGTGTGAGGAATGTTTCCTGAAAGTTTGGCAGTACGTTTTTGTAACACCCTGTATATGAGAACCTATTCAGTATACACCAGCCTTCCTTAAAAGTCTACACTGTGGAGTTGTGTCCAACGCTTTCCGGAAATCTAGCAAAATGGGATATGTCTATTGTCCTCTATCCGTGGTTCGCAGGATATCGTGCGGGAAATGGGAAAGTCGAGGTTGGCACGAGCGATGCTTTCTAAATCCGTACTGATTTGTGGACAGCAGGTTTTCTGTCGCAAGGATTTTTTTATATTAGAACAGTATATGCTCACTAACTCTGCAACAATACATCGTAGAGGATACATGTAATTGTCTGGATCTGTTCCTTTCCCTATCTTATACAGGACGTCCGAGGCAGAATGGTCTATATTAAGGGGTATGGCAGGAACAATCATTCGAGGCAAAAATATGTAGTATATGTGGTCTTTAAAATACACGCCTTAAGAGCTGTTAGCACTTGTTCATCTTCGCTACTGTGAAACACATCTCTTCCATCGAAGAAGTGCTCATAGCTCTTAATATACGCACTGGACATTTTTTCCTAGTTTTGACCCATACTACCATCTCCCACTGTTCCACAGTATCGAAGATAAAGAAGTGCTCATACTTCTTAAAG
Source organism: Schistocerca gregaria (assembly GCF_023897955.1). Classification (NCBI taxonomy): domain Eukaryota; kingdom Metazoa; phylum Arthropoda; class Insecta; order Orthoptera; family Acrididae; genus Schistocerca; species Schistocerca gregaria. The sequence continues at coordinate 706,492,651 of NC_064931.1, forward strand.
TGTGCATTTTAGACGCCATGTTTACTAGACTTTTTTGCTGCGAATAATTGTTCCTTACCATTCCTCCTGGAACACCTGTACACCGGAGTCAATTGTGCCTTCTCCCACATGTTTGAGACTTTGCACTGGGCGAGAAATTCTAAAGAAGGGGCTAATACGGAGGAGAACTCTGTGTAAAACCGATATGGGACTCAATCCGGACTCTTTCAATTGTTTCTGAACGCCAGGAGTGCTTATTTCAAGTGTTCTACAGGGGAGTCTGTGTAAGGGTCAAACTATAGTATGTCTATACTACCCTCCTGCGTAAATGAATTTTTAAACGTGAGATTTACAACTTCAGCTTTCCAGACGAGTCGACGAGTGACGGAATAGCAGCCTTTTACAGGCTTAGAAATTTTATGCACGACCATAATTCCCTCGTGTTCTTGACAACATGTTTTGTTAAAGTATGACGGTGGAATTTGTTGTACGCTCTGCACGTCGATCTTTTTAAAGACTGGGGAGTTGTTTATCGGTAATCCTTACGTCTTATGTGAACTGTAGACTTTTCCTTCAACGGTATTCAACTCTAACGTACAGGCTGACAATTACTGAACTACATGAAAAAAAACGTAAATTAGTTATAAACTACGGCGTGCACACACTTTATTTGCCATGTAAACGTAACAACAGATATTTTTTATTTATTGTTATTTTAAAACCTGTACAAAAGGCAGGCTGTCAGTATCATGTTATGCTGCTCTTCAGCCATAGAATACACAATGAGAAAAACCAGAAAGAATACACGTAAGTTACAGAACGGTGGGCAATAAAACAGTAGACACATAAAGACAAACACGGAGCCGTTCACACTCGACGATAATCCACACTGCAAACTGTTGACACGACGCACAAACACTGAAGATGGCGATGGCACAGGTGAACGATGGAGTGCGACGGTGAACACTGAACGCTAAACACGACGGCCCCCACACGAGACACTGATGCCGACGATCTCCGGCCCGCGAAAGTCCACGTAGCGTGTGCAAGTGCGGGGACCTGCCAAGAGGGGAAGAAGGGTGAGGGGGAATGGATCTACAGATATTCGAATTTAGGTTATTATATGTTAGATATGCCTGCCATCATTGGTGGTGATGTGGCGCAGACACATAGCAAAATTCTGCATGATCCGCTGAAGTGTCGGAACATCGATGCTGTCTATGACCCCGTGAATGGCTGTTTTCAACTCAGCAGTGCTTTTGTGATTATTGCTTTACACCTTGTCTTTAATATAGCTGCACAAAAAGGGATCACATGTGTTGTGTACATAGTTCCGCGTAGACAGTGCGTACACAAATATCCCAATAGAGCGCGCCCCGCTAAGCACAACAGAGCAGGCGCAGCGCTCGTCCGTCTCCGCACTACGAGATGGCGCTGCCATAAAGACGGACCAAATTCTGCTTCCGCCGATCCGCGTATTAATGTGTAACGCAGCCAATGAGATTGCTGCTAACGTAGAACCTTTTCTCCTCGCGGATCACACTCGAGCAGTGATACATGGACGCGATAATTCTACATAACGAGTGTACAGACCTCAGATTAGTCAGTATTGCATCAGTCTGCATTAGTCTGTAGTCAAGTTTCAGTCTGCGCCTAATAAGATAACCACATTCCTGTACATAGCCATGAAGAGAAATGAATAGACACTTTGTGAAGTATCAGAGGTATGTGAGAATACGATTAACGTACCAAGACCAAAGGAACTTCAGATTGTCAATTTTAAACAGCATCCAGTACCAAGTTAAGTTATTTCTATGCTTTTTATTATTTTAATACATGTGTGTGAAAATTAATTAAGTTCTGTTTACAGTTGGTCACCGTCAATCTGCTACTCTAAGCGTGCAAGTGGCTGACCTAACGGCAGAAGATAAACACGCCACGATAAGACCACGAGACATATTTCTGACACTCGCCTACTTCGTTAGAGCGACAAGTCAAATAACCTGATGGTGTTTGTACCGAAGGTCTTACAGTACGCACACCACAACATGTGTTCACATCAGGAGAATATGGCGGCCAATCGAGGCCCATTCCAGTGGCCTATGGGTACCCCAGAGTCAGAACGCGGTCACCAAAATGCACCACCAGAACATAGAACACTTTCCTGTTTCGATGTGTTCGAACTCCGTCTTGTATGAACCACGTATTGTCGAAATCAGGGTCACTTTGGGTAATGCGGATGAAATCATCCTCCAAAACCTTCACGTACCGTTTGTTGGTCACCGTGCCACTAAGAAATATCGCACCGATTATTCCGTGACTTAACATTGCACACCACACAGCCACCTGTTTACGCTGAAGTGACTTCTCGATAGCGAAATGCGGATTCTCAGTCCTCCAAATGCACCAATTTTGCTTATTAACGAACCTCCAAATAAAAGTTGGCTTCGTCGCTAAACCAAACGATATTCACATCAAACTATTATAATTCTACATTATGCCCTGCGTCCAATCGTGCAGTTTGTAAGTCCTACCGCTAATTCAGAAGTTAAGACGATTTTATTTAATGCAGTTCAATAATTATCACCTTGTATGAAAAGTATGGCGTGTGTGCTGCTTGCATAATGGAAAGTGGGCTTAAGAGAAACTGTTCAAAGCACATCGTATGAAAGAACTGAAGTTGAGATCCCCATTTAAGCGAAAAAGGAAATTCTTTGTCATGGCCGTGTGCTTTATGTGGCATATGTTACTTGTATGTAACACGGTGAATATTTCCACAGAAGAAAAACACAAAATTTTTAATTCTTTTTACATTAGTCACTTTACTGTACAATATTATACTTCATCGCTTACTTTGAGAGATTACGACCTTTTCAATACGTACGACCATATACTCAATTATCAGTTCACAAAATGATAAGTTAACTTGAAATATGAAAGACTGTTGGGCAGCTGCAGGCCCCGGTTGGTGTCAAATGTTTGTTAGAGAGAAATGGCAGTGAGATGAACGAATTATAGCGGGTTAACGAGCGACGAATAAATCGACATCGGTACACGGTCGTAGTAGGATCGGATGGAAAACTTTGTATCAAGCGCTCCACCAGCCAAGCCAACTAAATTGACATTTGATGTATTCGGATGTAGACACAATTTCAGAATTCATCATATCTGCCTTCACTGGACGCATTCAATAATCTCGCTGTTTCCCATTGCTAATAACGTGGAATTTCGCTGCATGCTGCTGCAGAGTAAAGCCACCGCATTCAGATGGGCGTTGCCCGATTCAGTGCGACGTGTAACACTGCCGTCTACAGAACTGCATCATACTCGCAGAGTATATGTAGGGTCTACCAAAATGTTATGAGTACCTGGAACTTCAACAATGAACCAAAAAAACTGCAGATATGTAAAAAAAGTTTGTGTTTCTTCGGCAAAATAAACTGCTCAAACACGCAACGCTCAGCTCTACTTTCGATCTGGGCTATCATCTCAATTACTCACTCTTCGTAACTGCCACAGACTGCCAAACAACTCTCAAGAATCTGTCAAAAGAGATTTTTTTCTCTACCTCTTACGTGTGAGTGGTACATTTGCTTAATATTTTTCTAATAAATTTGTCAGGCGTCAGTAAAGCTTTATGTGGCCAGTTAGTTTCAAATACGCTCTGGACACAGGCTCATGGTTGTTGTATGGTTGCCATTGTTTCCACTGATTGTTCGCCAATCGTATAATCTAAAAATAATTTGTGTTTCCGGCTGTGTATGAGCAATAAGTTTCATTTACGTTGAGTGCCAACTGTCAGTACCTGTCTACAGCGTCGATCTTCTATAGATCTACCTGGATTGGCTTATTGCCGTTTTATGGCGTTGTAACTTTCCCATACACAACAACATGATGAAACAATAGGCCTCTTAGTGTTTCCAGTCAGAGTGCTTATATACATCGGAAAGAGTAATGGCTGCATAACGCCTCCACGGGATATTCCAAAGGTTATTGTTAAATCTGACGATTTCTCCCGTTAAGAACGACGTGTAGAGTGTTGTCTCCTAAAAAGCCAAGAAACCAGTCAAAGAACGGGTAAGACATTTCATCCTCTTATTTTCACAAAGCGACAATGTTGAGCTGCGTGGGTTTATTTCTCTAAGTCAAGCAAATACAATACGAACATGGGCGCCGTTGTCTAATGCAATCTGAATCTCATGGACGAACATAGAGAGCTGAGTTTCTCAAGATCTCTGCTTCCGGAATATATGTTGTTTCCTACAGAAGAGATTTTATTTATTTATTTTACATGTCCAGTCCCTTAGGACCAATGTGAGGAGCAAATCTCCAAGGTCGTGGAACGAGTCAGTGTATGAAATTGCAACATAAAAGTAATAACCGATAAAATAAAATGTTTATGAACCCAAAAAAAGACAAGCCCTAAGCTTATGTAAGCGCAATCGACAATATAACACAGGAATCAGCTTAATTTTTCAAGGAATTCCTCTGAAGAATAGGAGGAGTGACCCGTGAAAACTCTTCAGTTTTGATGTGAAAGCGCTTGGGTTGCTTCTAAGATTTTTGAATTCTTGTGGTGGCTTATTGAAAATGTTTGCAGCAGTATACTGCACACCTTTCTGCACAATAGTTAAGGAAGTGCGATCCAAATGCAGACTGGATTTCTGCCTCGTATGGGCTGAGTGAATGCTGCTAATTCTTGGGAATAAGCTGATATTGTAAACAAGAAACGACCGTAAAGAAAATTCATATTGAGAGGCCAATGTCGGAATACCCAGACTAGTGAACAGGGGTCGACTAAAGTCCGCGAACTTACACCACTTATTGCTTGAACCGCAGAAGATCATGATTAGGCTCCTCATTTCAGTTAACACAAAACGCCAAATTAGCATATACTGAGATACGTGATCTCGGAATAGAGATTCGATTAAAACAGAGGAGAGATATCAGAACTTGATGAGGAATCTGGACGAACCCACATGTGAAAGACCTTGTTTCGTTCCTAATTAGGTCGCAATACGAAATGTAAAACGTTTTCCATAACCCTGCAGTTGGTCTATGTCAGTGATTTTCGATGACACTTTTCCTGTCAGTTGGAACCCTTTGTTTCCCCAGTGACCGAAGACAAACTGCTGCTAGGAAGGAAACAAGCACTTTCGCATATGGATTTGTACAGATACGTCGTCAAGTTTTGATACCTCTTCTGTGTTTTAATCGAATCTCTATTCCGAGATCACGTATCACACTACATGTTAGTTCGGCGTTAGGTGATGATTGACATGGGGAACGATCTTCTGCATTCGGACTCTTTCGAAAAACTGAATTCAGCATTTCGTTTCTATCTTGTACTCTGTCGTTTTCGGTTTTATCATTGAACTGCTGATTATGAAATTTTGCTCCGTTTTCAGATATTTGTATGACCAAAAACTCTTGGGGATTTTCCTCAGATCACTCACTATAATCTTCCTTTAAAAACTCATTGATCGCTCCTAGTGTCCCTCTTGTTACGCTAATTGTGACTTCGTGCAGATTTTGTTTTTCATCAAGCCTCTAAATTGGCTTAAAAATCATGACGCTCTCTCTACGTCCGTACTATCGTTCTTACCCAGTCATTGAATCACGGCAGGTCATTATCATCCTTCACAACCCTGCTCGGCACACACGCATCTAAAGCGTATTCTCTAGTGTTTCTGTTCTCACATTCTGTAATATCATTTCAGCTGATTCCATTACTCCATGATTTGACACAATATGCACGAAATATATATTTAACCCTCTGTTGCACAACTTTTTTTCATCAAACCAATTTCAGTGAAAAAAATATCTGGAGGTAGGGTGTGACTTACAAAATACAATGTAACAGGTTGACTATAGAAATTTTGATTTAATTTTCATTTATTCAATATTTTAGGTTTGTTGCCATACGGCTGCAAAACTAAAATATTGATTAATAATTAATAGTTCATTTACAGATACATGGAAACATTAACTGTGCTACATTAAGCATCATTTCAGGTACCTTAAAAAGCTAACTAGATGTGATCTAAGTGGCAGTAGTAATTCATTCTTTCCGCTACTTCCGCGTGTATTTACATGCACTCGATCTTCAGCAACTATTATCGATTTTGAACTGTATCTTCCAACATAATGACGTTAACCGAAATCCAGCTCGACGCAGCCAGACTCTGTGTGTTTTTGGACGGCAACATAATGCAAATATGACTGATTTCCTTAACGTTATACGTAAATTTACGGTTTGTTGCCAAATGGCAACAACATGCAATAGCGGGTTATATGATATTGTTGGTTTGCACTGATGTATTTCCGGAACCGATACTGTTGTTCCAACTGAGGCGTGACACATACTTAATGTTTCAAGGCATTCCCAGTACCTGTGTTGTACAAAGAAAATCCAAATGCGAAAAACGAGCGTAAACATGTAGCGTGTACGCACCGCAGCGTGTAGACAATGAAACGGACTGATACGGAGCGTGGAATTTATTAGCGTGGACGTAGATGCAAATAGAAGCACACATTCAAATGCACCGGCGTATCTGTATTCAATTTCAGTACAGGTCCCGATACAGACGCGGCTGTGTTCACAGATGAATGCAAGAGTGGGAGGCGCGCCGGCTAGCATGCTGATGAGGAGACAGGCCAAGAAAACGGAGAATTTCAGGTAAAGCTCCAACACGTGCGTGCTTCTCTGCTGAGATCCTACCTTCTGCTGTCGGTGCGTGATATTTCCATACTAACTTCCAGTTTACAAATCTCGTCTTTTTTTGTACATTTAGATATGTGTTTCACGAAAAACAGGCAAATTCAGCCAAAGTACGCCGTGAAACTAGCAATTCCGACATTGAAATGAACTTTTTACCACACATTAGTTACGCTACAGTAAACAAATGATTAGGACTCTGAGACTGTACATCACCACTGACAGAGAGAAATCAATATGGTGTGAAATCATTTACGCTGTAATCAAAGCCTCTGTATGTCTTGGTCTGAAATGAAATTGCACTGTTTCCTCTTTTCTGTTCGTCGTTTTAATTATTGCTGGGATATAGGCCACTGATCAACTTTCTCAGTTAGGAAACAGATAACATGGATAGCAGCTAACAGGGAACCGCACACATTGAACAACCAAATCCATTATTAATTTATATTGTCAATAAAACAAGTAAATTAAAAATGCCAGGTACATCTCAAAGCAACTGACTTGGGTGAGTAATGTGAAGAGAAAGCGTTCCTCCCTCACGATCTGGCAAGCAACTACGAATTCTTTGCTACTCTAGGAATGGTTGGGACACTGGAGACAGGTTAGATAGCCTGTTACATGGCAGCAAGTCAGGCAAAGAATGACTCCGTTGGTAGAGATGCATATAGCCGTCTCACGTAGCTGTGCGATGGACAATTTGACAGGTAATTGACCAATAAGTTTCCTCTAATTTACTTCTATGGTCACAAACGTTTTGTTAACAGATTACTGGTTTCGGTCTATAATGACCATCATCAGATCCGATTTACAAAAACAAAGTCCTAATGTACTGCAGCCATAGTGGCATCGTCAAATGTTAAATGGAAAATCAGCACCAAGATAGTCAAATGAGTCATGTTGGCGGTAGCACTCTTCTGACAATAACTGATACAAAGTTTCGATAGAGCCGGCCTGACAGAGCAGTGATCAGCAGAGGTGAGCAATTCACTTCCTCCATAGCCATTGCTGTTCCATGTTGAAGCGTAGCTCTGTTTACATCGTTCCTGGAATAGGATTGAACACGTCGTTATCCCCAAATTGACTTTGAAGAGCCTACAGGGCCTAAGACTGCGTCCTTCGCTCAGCTAATAAATGAAGAAAACAATTGTACTGAATACCTGTAGTACAGCTAACTGAGATCATGGACAACATAGAAACTTAGTGGTAATGTGTTCTTTTAAATCGTTATCATCGTAGCAGCACCGTGTAAAAACGATTGAACTAATGAACAACAATATGTTAGAAACGCTTCAAATTTGAGATCAAATCTGTGTCTCTAACACTGTATGTCAGTACAGCAACTATAGAAGGAAGTCAGACGGATCCATAATCGAAGGTATTAACAACTGTGCGGAGACCTGTGTTTTCTGCAGCCCGTAGCTATTTCTGGCACTCCTACAGACCGAAAGCAGGGAAGTGCCGCGTTACGGTGTTACACGTTACTCTAACTAGTACGAACACTATCTATCTCGATAAGGACAGAGTACTGTGTCTAGAGTTTGCTGTAGGAAGGTTAGAGGTTAAAGTCTCGCCGACAAGGGGTTCATTAGAGAAGGGCCACAAAGTTCGACAAGCATGTGAGAGGAAGTAAGCGGTGGCCGTGTAGAAGCAACCATGCCGGAATTCGCTTGATGTGATTTATGGAAACAATGGAAAACTTTATCAGGTAGTTTGGAAGAAAATTCGAACCGTGATGAGCGAGCGAGGTGGCACAAGGACGCACATTCGAGAGGAGCGGGGTTCGAATTCCCGTCTGGCCATTCGGCTTTAGGTCAGCCGTGGTTTTCTTAAGTCGCTGATGGCGATTTACGGGATAATTCCCTTGAAAAAGATACGACCATTTCCTTTCCAACACTTGTTCAGTCCGAGCGTATGCTCCCTTTGTAATGAACCTATTATCCATGGAATGTGAAATTCTAAGCTACTTTCTCGAATGCGAGTTCGGTGTCTTACCTAAAGAGCCACTTTGCTCGGTTAGCTGTGGACGGTGCTGTAAACACAGTGCTGGCTGTTAAAACTGAAATAGTAGGAAATATATCAAATAACGATACTTTACTAACTGTGTGCATACTTCTTAGCAGGAAAAATGCTTGATGGAAATTTGTAGGCGATTTACATGGTACAGTGTGAGAAATTTAATACAGAGAGCTGCCAAATGCATGCCATGATAGATATGGCACGTCATTTCATGCTACTTCAACTGTATGGCAGATTTCTTCAATTGTAGTGGTTGGAAACAAGTGGTGTATCGGTGCAACCTGTGAACAGATGGTACCAATGGAGGAGACATCTGGAAAAATTGTTGGCCAGGGTAACGGTCGAACAGCCTCTATATCGAGATCGGGGTAGGCAAGCACAGTATAGGCAACAGGCTATCTTGCGTTTCCTCGTTGACAGGCTCACCGACACCTCGAATATAGAGCCCATCCACCAGATTTAACACGTGAAAAAGTGACACCTGCTGTCCAAATTAGCCGGCCTCTGTGGCCGAGTGGTTCTAGGCGCTTCAGTTCGGAACCGCGCTGCTCCTACGTTCTAAGTCTACGGGACCGATGACCTGAGATGTTAAGTCCTATAGTCCTTAGAGCCATTTTTGTCCAAATTACGAATCTATCGTTAATGAGGATGATTAGGAAAAACCAACCCGTAAAGTTCGGATACAGCATTAGTAGTGCCCCGCTTGACAGATCCACACCGTTTAAATATCTGGACGTAGCGCTGGAACGAGCATGTGAGGACTGTGATAGGAAAGGCGAATGGTCGATTTCGGTTTATTAAGAAAATTCTAGGAACAAGTGGTTCATCTATAAAGGAGACCGCATATACGACGCTAGTGCGACCTATTCTTGAGTTCTGCTCGAGTGTTTGGGATCCGTACCAGGTCCGATTAAAGGAAGATATCTAAACAGTTCAGAGGCGGGCTGCTCGATTTGTTACTGGTAGGTTCGAACAACACGCGAGTGTTACGGAGATGCTTCGGGAACTCAAATGAAAATCCCTGGAGGTAAGGATACGTTCTTTTCCAGGAACACTACTGAGAAAATTTAGAGAAACAGCATTTGAAGTTCTACATCTACATCTACATCCGTACTCCGCAAGCCACCTGACGGTGTGTGGCGGAGGGTACCCTGAGTACCTCTATCGGTTCTCCCTTCTATTCCAGTCTCGTATTGTACGTGGAAAGAAGGATTGTCGGTATGCTTCTGTGTGGGCTCTAATCTCTCTGATTTTATCCTCATGGTCTCTTCGCGAGATATACGTAGGAGGGAGCAATATACTGCTTGACTCTTCGGTGAAGGTATGTTCTCGAAACTTCAACAAAAGCCCGTACCGAGCTACTGAGCGTCTCTCCTGCAGAGTCTTCCACTGGAGTTTATCTATCATCTCCGTAACGCTTTCGCAATTACTAAATGATCCTGTAACGAAGCGCGCTGCTCTCCGTTGGATCTTCTCTATCTCTTCTATCAACCCTACCTGGTGCGGATCCCACACTGCTGAGCAGTATTCAAGCATTGGGCGAACAAGCGTACTGTAACCTACTTCCTTTGTTGTCGGATTGCATTTCCTTAGGATTCTTCCAATGAATCTCAGTCTGGCATCTGCTTTACCGACGATCAACTTTATATGATCATTCCATTTTAAATCACTCCTAATGCGTACTCCCAGATAATTTATGGAATTAACTGCTTCCAGTTGCTGACCTGCTATTTTGTAGCTAAATGATAAGGGACCTATCTTTCTATGTATTCGCATCACATTACACTTCGCTACATTGAGATTCAATTGCCATTCCGTGCACCATGCGTCAATTCGCTGCAGATCCTCCTGCATTTCAGTACAATTTTCCATTGTTGCAACCTCTCGATACACCACAGCATCATCTGCAAAAAGCCTCAGTGAACTTCCGATGTCATCCACCAGGTCATTTATGTATATTGTGAATAGCAACGGTCCTATGACACTCCCCTGCGGCACACCTGAAATCACTCTTACTTCGGAAGACTTCTCTCCATTGAGAATGACGTGCTGCGTTCTGTTATCTAGGAACTCCTCAATCCAATCACACAATTGATCTGATAGTCCGTATGCTCTTACTTTGTTCATTAAACGACTATGGGGAACTGTGTCAAACGCCTTGCGGAAGTCAAGAAACACGGCATCTACCTGTGAACCCGTGTCTAAGGCCCTCTGAGTCTCGTGGACGAATAGCGCGAGCTGGGTTTCACACGATCGTCTTTTTCGAAACCCATGCTGATTCCTACAGAGTAGATTTCTAGTCTCCAGAAAAGACATTATACTCGAACATAATACGTGTTCCAAAATTCTACAACTGATCGACGTTAGAGATATAGGTCTATAGTTCTGTACATCTGTTCGACGTCCCTTCTTGAGAACGGGGATGACCTGTGCCCTTTTCCAATCCTTTGGAACGCTTCGCTCTTCTAGAGACCTACGGTACACCGCTGCAAGAAGGGGGGCAAGTTCCTTCGCGTACTCTGTGTAAAATCGAACTGGTATCCCATCAGGACCAGCGGCCTTTCCTCTTTTGAGCGATTTTAATTGTTTCTCTATCCCTCTGTCGTCTACTTCGATATCTACCATTTTGTCAACTGTGCGACAATCTAGAGAAGGAAGCACAGTGCAGTCTTCCTCTGTGAAACAGCTTTGGAAGAAGACATTTAGTAATTCGGCCTTTAGTCTGTCATCCTCTGTTTCAGTACCATTTTGGTCACAGAGTGTCTGGACATTTTGTTTTGATCCACCTACCGCTTTGACATAGGACCAAAATTTCTTAGGATTTTCTGCCAAGTCAGTACATAGAACGTTACTTTCGAATTCATTGAAAGCCTCTCGCATAGCCCTCCTCACACTACATTTCGCTTCGCGTAATTTTTGTTTGTCTGCAAGGCTTTGGCTATGTTTATGTTTGCTGTGAAGTTCCCTTTGCTTCCGCAGCAGTTTTCTAACTCGGTTGTTGTACCACGGTGGCTCTTTCCCATCTCTTACGATCTTGCTTGGCACATACTCATCTAACGCATATTGTACCATGGTTTTGAACTTTGTCCACTGATCCTCAGCACTATCTGCACTTGAGACAAAACTTTTGTGTTGAGCCGTCAGGTACTCTGTAATCTGCTTTTTGTCACTTTTGCTAAACAGAAAAATCTTCCTACCTTTTTTAATATTTCTATTTACGGCTGAAATCATCGACGCAGTAACTGCTTTATGATCGCTGATTCCCTGTTCTGCATTAACTGATTCAAATAGTTCGGGTCTGTTTGTCACCAGAAGGTCTAATATATTATCGCCACGAGTCGGTTTTCTGTTTAACTGCTCAAGGTAGTTTTCAGATAAAGCACTTAAAAATATTTCACTGGATTCTTTGTCCCTGCCACCCGTTATGAACGTTTGAGTCTCCCAGTCTATATCCGGCAAATTAAAATCTCCACCCAGAACTATAACATGGTGGGGAAATCTACTCGAAATATTTTCCAAATTATTCTTCAGGTGCTGAGCCACAACAGCTGCTGAGCCCGGGGGCCTATAGAGACATCCAATTACCATGTCTGAGCCTGCTTTAACCGTGACCTTCACCCAAATCATTTCACAATTCGAATCTCCGTCAATTTCCTTCGATACTATTGCACTTCTTATCGCTATAAACACGCCTCCCCCTTCACTGTCCAGCCTATCTCTGCGGTATACATTCCAATCAGAGTTTAGGATTTCATTACTGTTTACGTCTGGTTTCAGCCAACTTTCTGTTCCTAGTACTATATGGGCGTTGTGACCGTTTATTAATGAGAGCAGTTCTGGGACCTTTCTATAGACGCTTCTGCAGTTTACTATTAGCACATTAATATTGTTATTCAGAACTGCAGAACGAGTAGTTGTCTCCAACACAGGAAGATAACATGAACTAGGTCCCATAGAGAGGCATACAGACAGTCATTATTCCCTCGCCCTATTTGCGAATGGAACGGGAAAGGAAATGACTAGCAGTGGTACGGGCTACCCTCCGCCACGGGGCGTATGGTGGACAGGGGAATATCAGTGTGGATTTAGAGAAATGGCTTGTTAGAGTAAACGTCGACAAGTGCGAAGCCGTTCTGTTCGCTAGAAGACCGAAGCAACTGCGCAAACACCGATACTGCTGACCAATAACTCTACATGCACGCCCAATACGTTTCCAAGAGAAAGTCAAACACCTCGGTGTCTGGCTGGACCGGAAATTAGTCTGGGGGGACCACATACAACACATAACCAACCGAGTTAGCGCGAGGCTTAAACAGCTCTACCCTATGCTGAACACAAGGGTGTCGAGGTCCATGTACATGACACTTATCCGACCCCTGATGACGTACGCAGCTCATGTCTGCGGATACGTTGAGCCTACATGCCTGCGCCGTCTGCAGCTCATATAAAACAAAGTACTCAAAATCATAAGCAATGCTCCACGATACACACGCATCGCTGACCTTAACCGGGAATACCGACTTGAGAGTCTCACGGAGGCAATCCACAAACTCACCACAAGACTATACAGAAACTCCAGACATTCGCAGAACCCGTTTATTCTGAATCTGGAGAACTACGACCGCAACCATAGATGGAAACATAAAAGACCAAAAGACATACTTGTAAGGACCTAACATCTATGGCCATGCACACGCAAACAACGGTACAGGTGAGCCCCTGCTAATCAGACGCCATTACTGGACATCCAGCTGGAATACACTGCCGAATAACTGGCACCACGCAGGGAAGCCGTACCGTACACTGCATGCACAGAAGCTCCACACATCCCCCACACAGTGAGATGATCTATGGCCTATCTCCCACTGCTGTATAACTATCTTGATTGTTCGAGGAATGTAGCGGGTGCAGCAACTGGGATACATCGCCATCGCTTGCCAAGGTAATGATGCATGATACTCATACTAACAAATGCAACCTTGCATGAACTATCGCAGCTAGTAACCCACTACTGCTCTTACTACACATCCCACTGTCGCAGAGGCTTTTTCCCACGGCACGAGCCTTGGCACTTTTTTCCCTCTGCTCTCCAAAACGCTACCCTCATTCGCGTTTCGCCCACTATCTATCACCTAATGGACCGTGTTAATGCGTAGTCTTACCCAGACACACGGATAACATCACAGCCCAGCATCCTGTGACCCACTTACTAGGTAACTAACATGTTGACGGAGGTGACAGTAGGACTTTTGGTTTGGTCACCACGTTGGTGCGGGCGTGGAGGGGCCCCATCTCTAGTGTAGATTTAGGTGTAATGTCATCCAACTCTATCATGCAATATGGTGGTCCCTTATGACGACGACTAATGTAATCTGTAAACATCAAGGCTAATTTGAACAACAACACTAGGCACTGGTGAGGGCAGGGGACCTTCACCTGGGTTCCCATGGGACCTATGATAGTAATCGAAGGCACCACAGCAGTTTGGATTACATGAACATTATTGCGGACCACCAGGACTCCTTCTTGCTCAATGTCTTCCCCGACGGAGACGGCACCTTCTTGCAGGAAGACTCGCAAAGGCTGAATCGTGCTATAGAGGTTTGAGCAGCATGACAGGAAATTCACGTTCGTATGTTCGCCACCGAATTTACCTGTTTTGGAAACGATAGTATATATCGGAGGGGGGGGGGGGGAGGAGGGGGTGAAATATATCGAGCGATTCGTCTACGCCCACAAATGACTGGCTAGTAATTTACTGGAGATTTCGTGGCATGTGCGTAGATATCTGGTGCCACTACTCGTAGAATCGCTGCTGTATGGCGTTCCAAAGATGGGCCAACTGGCAAAATGCAGGTGGACGTTACGTTTTGGCTCATGAGTGTATACAGGAAAAGGTAACTCAGTGAGGTAACACAGCCTTGTGCACATACACAGATGATGGTAATATCGCGTACTCGAAGCATAAAAGGGCAGTGCATGGGTGGAGTTGTCATTTGTCCTCAGGTGCTTCATGTGAAAAGGTTTCCGACGTGATTATGACCACATGACTGGAATGAACAGACTAGGGAATTCAATATTCCGAGATCAAGCAGTCAAAAACGTATCCGTTAGGACATTGCGGCGAAATTTGGCGTTAGTGGGCTATGGTAGTAGACACCCGACGTGAGTCCCTTTGCTAATAACACGACATTACCTGCACAGCCTCTCCTGGCCTCGTGACCTTACCGACTAGAAAATCGTGACCTGGTGATATGAGTCCTGATTTCAGTTGATAAGAGCTGATGCTAAGGCTTTCCATAAATCCGTAAGCGCACGAGGGGGTGGAAATCTCTTCTGAACACCACGTTGCAAGACATCCCACATACGATCAATAATGTTCATGTCTCGTGAGTTTGGTGCAGCGGAAGTGTTTAAACTCAGAAGAGTGTTCCTGGAGTCATTCTGTAGTAATTCTGGACGCGTGGGGTGTCGCATTGTCCTGCTGGAATTGCTAAAGTCCGTCGAAATGCACAATGGACATGAGTGGATGCAGGTAATCAGACGGGATGCTTACGTACGTATCACCTGTCTGAGTCGTATCTAGACGTATCAGGGGTTCCATATCACTCCAACTGCAGACGCCCCACGCCATTACAGAGCCTCCACCCTGCTTTAACAGTCCCCTGCTGACATGCAGGGTCAACGGATTCATGAGTTTCTCTCCATACCTGTACACGCCCATCCGCTCGATACAATTTGAAACCAGACTCGTCCGACCATGGAACATGTTTCGGTCATCAACAATCCAATGTCAGTGTTGACGGGCAGACGCTAGGCGTAAAGCTGTATGTAGTGTAGTCACCAAGGGTACACGAGTGAGCCTTCGGCTCCGAAAGGCCATATCAATGATGTTTCGTTGAATGGCTCGCACGCTGACACTCATTGATAACCCAACATTAAAATCTGCAGCAATTTGCCGAAGGATTGCACTTCTGTCACGTTGAACGATTATCTTCAGTCGTCGTTGGTCCCGTTCTTGCAGGACACTTTTCGGGCCACAACGATGTCGGAGATTTGATGTTTTACCGGATTCCTGAAATTCACGGTACACTCGTGAAATGGTTATACGGTAAAATCCCCATTTCATCGCCACGTCGTAGGTGCTGTGTCCAATCGATCTTGCGCCGACTATAAACCGCGTTCAAACTCACGTAAATCTTGATAACTTGTCATTGTATCAGCAGTAACCGATGTAAGAACTGCGCCAGACACTTGTTGTCTTATATAGGCACTGCCGATCACAGCGCTGCATTCTGCCTGATTATGTATCTCTGTATTTGAATACGCATTCCTGTACCAGTTTGTTTGGCGCTACAGTGTAGTTTTGGAGGTGCAGTGAACTGACAATCGGAGGCTTGCGCGGGCAGAGAAGCATGTCAGCGTAGTCCGTCAGACGGACCCAAAGAAATTCTATTCTGCTTCTGTTTCCGTGTTTGCGTGGACCACTTCCTTTGTCTTGCTTCTCGGCGCTGGCCGGTGTTGGGTTGTGGGCGATGTGTATTTGAAATAAGGTTACGTTCTGATAGCCATTCTCACGCTACAGTCTGTGAGGATTACAGCGAGACCGCGGCGTGCTTCAGCTGCTCGGCAGCATGTTTTGTTTGCAACCTTGCAAGTCTATAGATGAACTTCAATTCGTGTTTAGGCTTCACTTCCTTTGTTCAAAGAGATGGTTCTTGTTCCACGATAATGGCACAATATTCGTATTTCACTGGCCCGTCTGTGAGGATACCGTGCTGGCTTCGTTACACTCCCACTGACTTAATAATGCTTAAAGTATTCTGACGATCGTAGAGAGTCCTTTTGTTCTGATTTTCATACATCGTGAACTTTTAAACGAGTATAATTTATTGTTACTGGTTATTGAACTGGGTTTTAATGAAGGGGAATTTCACTAAAACATCAACGTTTTATTTTATTTTGGCAATTATATGTAAAATCATTGTATTACTTCGTGTGCACACATGTTTTCATGTTCAGTCTTGTCTGTACTTGACTTAGGCTCAAACTTTACTGTGAATTCTGCTTTCAGCGGCTTTCACCAATTATTAGTCAAAGAGAAACAAGAGAAGCATGTGACAAAGAAGATCAAGTGAAAGTCCAAGTTCATGTAGGCAGTGAACTGCTTGAACAAGTTGATAAATATACTTATTTGGGCAGTAATATTACCAGGGATGGAAGGAGCAAGGCAGAAGTGAGAAGTAGAATAGCTCAAACAAAGGCTGCTTTTAATAAGAAGAAAAACATATTAACATCTAAGAGCATCAGCCTTGAAATCAGGAAAAGATTTTTGAAATCATATGTGTGGAGTGTGGCGTGCTATGGTTTTGCAACATGGACTCTCGGGAAAGAGGAAGACCAGAAGCTAAATTCTTTTGAAATCTGGTGCTACAGACGCATGCTCAAAATAAAATGTATAAACAAACTCACAAACGAAGTGGTTCAAAAAAAAAAAAATGGTTCAAATGGCTCTGAGCACTATGGGACTTAACATCTGTGGTCATCAGTCCCCTAGAACTTAAAACTATTTAAACCTAACTAACCTACGGACATCACACACATCCATGCCCGAGGCAGGATTCGAAACTGCGACCGTAGCAGTCGCGCGGTTCCGGACTGAGCGCCTAGAACCGCTAGACCACCACGGCCGGCAAAGTGGTTCTGGAAAGAGCAGGTGAGAAGAGAAGCCTCTGGAGTTTCGTTGTTAAAAGAAGAGTGCAATTTACAGGTCATCTATTAAGACATAAAGGACTCCTGAACACAATCATAGAGGGATATGTCGAGAGAAAAAGACCAAGAGGAAGACCACGGCTCAGGTACATGGATCAAATCGTGAAAGATGTGGGATGTAACACCTATAAAGAAATGAAGAGAAAAGTTGAAAGACGCATAGAATGGAGACAAGCTGCCATTGTAGCTGTTGCAAACCAATCCTTGGATTAAGCACTACAGAAGAAGAAGAAGAAGAAGAAGAAGAAACAAACTGGCATCGGCAGACGCTCTTGAAATTTTTCGCGTTATCTTTACAGCTCGTAAGTTAAGTTTGTACTGGTGATACTTGAAGACTGTGTGCTGGTTGCATACTAAGTTCAATGTGACTGTTATATTTCATGTTGTTATGAGTCAGACTTGAGCCTTTCAGGTTGAAGTTTACATCGTCATCGCTCATTGTCTGTCTATAAGACAGATCACTCAGGTAATCATGAACCACATTAAGAATTACTAGAAGTAATCATGATCTTAGATTCACTCAGATATTCAATGATCCCACCTTGTTTTCAGCTGGACAATGAAAGCACCTCCTACTCTTGGATACGTTTACAAAACGATGTGGCGTTAACACTTTTTCTTGGAGAAATAATTCAAAAGCCGAGATCGCTTAAATACTGTTTACTGGGTAACCGGTTTCAACAAACTAAAAGTGCCATCATCGGATCTGAATGTAGATTAACATTTATAAACTATTTGGATATAACGATACATGAGGCAGACCAGCTGATGTAGAACCGTTGTCACAAAAAATAAAAAAAAACAACTGTTCTCATGGTCATTTTTTAGCATACGATGTGTAAAACTGCAGCCACAAGATAAAATTATTTATTACATGACCATGAGAGCAGTTGTTTTTTATTTATTGTGACAATGATTTTATATCAGCTGGTCTGCCTTATGTATCGTTATATCCAAATGGATAATAAATGTTAATCTACATTCAGATCCGATGATCACACCTTTAGTGTGTTGAAACCTATTATCGAGCAAACAATATTTAAGCAATGTTGGCTTTTAAATTATTTTTACAACAGTGTGATCGCCCCACTACGCACTATGTGTTCACTGCAAAACCTTTTCTTAGGTCAACATTTTATATAAAAAGAACCCATTTTCAGGGCATTTTTTACTGAAGTCACATATTATCATGTATTACGTTCAGTTCAAAAACGAGTAGGAGGCTTAGATCGGAATTAGTACGCTGGTCGAGGATTTCTGCTTGTGAAGTGCCAGCTTAATGCGGGAAGTTGGCAACACTCTGCACTGCTATGATAGACCATATTTTCGTGATTGCAGCTACTCCACAAGTGATTTTCGTGATAACTACTACTTCATAGGCGATATAGGAGAGTCCGCAACATAGTGTGCGTGCGTGCGTATTTGTATCGGTAGGGAAATTCATACAACCGAAGGAATTTTAAAGCTGTCCGAGCCCTTGTTATCTTATTTTTTCACTCACCCTGTTATGATATGACTCGGATAGATAGATTAGGGCACGATAACATGTCAGTCGTCTACGAGCGAAATGAAATGGCCTATCACATCTGGTGTTGTAAGGATTGTACTCTAATCTCTTCATGGACCGGGATTAGTCTCTCCACTTATTTCCAAATAAGAAAAGAAAGCACCGATCAATGCACTGCACGAATCCAAGCGGAGTACGCAAATCATTCGGTAACGGCTACAGCGGGATAGTTCAGAGCTGACATCTGCAACCATAGTTTAAAATACCCCCCACTTCAAACTGCCAAAATAACGTGTCCAAATAATACTGTTGTTGTTGAAAATACTGCTAATTAAACGATAACGCGCAGAACTGGCTTTTCCCAGTCCTCTTAATTCCGACGCTAACGTGCCATCAATTTTAAGTCTAGTAGCTTCTTCACTCTCCCCATTCACTTAACATTACAGCCATGAACATTTTATTCCCATTTCCAAGTTTATTCTTGACATACAAAAGTTTGTACACGGGCATTTTCAGGTTTTCGTGTTTCCTACAGCAACCGAACAATACTACGTTTATGTATTTTAAATTATACAAAAATCATCAAAGTTTGTTTTGTGAGTACAACACGAAAGTACGTTGTCAGTATGAGGATCTGAAAGCGCCTACCTCGCTTCCTTGTCTACGTAGAACTCCTCCGCCTTCGGCAATGAATTAGGATTTAAAAAGAAATGCTGCTAAAATTGTAATTGAGTCAAAGAATTCAATATGAGGTCCACGGAATGAAAACTGATTATCACTAGTTTTACAAGGGAATGTTAGAAAGAAGTGTATTAAGACCGCCCTCTTGCATATTTTCCTCAACGATTGGATCCTCTTAGTTAAATCTCTCCTATGCCCATGGACTGTTTGGAACTCCGCTTGTGCTAATCTTTGATGATCTCTGTTTCATTGTGCGTGTTTCTGCTACTTAGCGTAATGTACTCTGAATATTGTTCTATACTTCCTTCCCTTTGTAATCTTGTTATTTTTTATGGCCGTAACGGGATACTCAATACGTTTATAGGCATCCCAGCACAATAACCGCTTGAAAGATTTTCCGACGCTCATTAGGGTATTTTTCCTTAATGGCTGGTCGAAATTCCAGTTTCAAATGCGAGTGATTCCCGGAATGCATAACTTCCTGCAGTAGTCTGATAGATGGGGCACTGCTGAGTCAGTGTGTTATTTGCTCATTACGCACTGAGACACGGTAGAGCTAGCCTATATCTGCGTCTCGCTTACAGTTAATCTGAAGCTTCCCTACTGGCTTGAATCACTCTGCGTTTGTGAATGTGTTAAATTGCGTTTTTACTTGAAGTGTGGCGAAAAGCAATATGGAGTCCGAGGATACGGAAATACACCGTTATTTACATTATTTTCATTTACAGCATTTATTACTTTTCTCAGTAATCATTCTTTTTGTTATAGTTCAGGGTGTTTTCCTGCATATTATTTAATACAGCGTGATCGAAAAATCATTCTTCTACTGGAAATTTAAAAAAGTTATCGCTGAATACCACAGCTTGATTTTGTACGATTGCTTTACAGTAATGATTTGTCAGCTATAAATAATGTCATCTCAAAAATGTATTCTGAAAGTGTTTTGTTTTTATCCTAGATCCTTCGACAGTCAAAACTGTCGCAAGAAAAGGCCTCCATGACCTTATGAAGAGATGTTCTGAAAAAAAGTTTGTAAAAAGATTGAACGTAATGGAAAATTATATATATCAAATCCTACCTTACTCGATGCAGAAATGAGAAGATTTAAGACATAAACTGTGTTATATAAAGTCACAATTAAATTAACGATGACTTGCTTTTCACAAATTTGAAAGTGTCTCCTTAAGTGATAACCTTAATTGGCTGCAAAGTAACATCAAAATTCCATGTTGCGAAGCTCGAGTTTTTACGCCGTCAGAGTCATTCGTAGAATTAAGTGAACGCAATAAAAGGCGCAAGACACAGATATTGAGAAACAATTCTGGAACCACAAATTTAACGTATGCTAAACAAGTGAAGCACCAACAACCTGGAAATACTGAAGGTTAATAAGTGGTTAAGGATTTTACTTCATCTTCTACACGAGGAAACAGATACCGACGAGCATTAGATCGATGTATTAGTGACTTATAATCACAAAAACTGCTTTCATATATCCAAGCCTTGTCAATTTTTGTGGAAGCTTCGCTGACAAGGAAATAATACGGAGTCATCCGGACAGGTGATGGGAAGGTCTATTCCTGTTCAGTATCTTTCAAGAGGCTAGAATGCGGTGCTACTCTGTGACTGAATCCTATCAGGTGACTGACATATGTGCTGTGATTCAACTTAAAATCTTACTTAATAATACATGTGAGCGATTAATATTATATTTGGAAGATATTTGAAATGATCTTCCAAATGATGAGATACTTGAATTGGAACTTATCTGTAAAAGGGGTTGTGACGGTTCACAGAAAATTCTGTTTAAAACAAAATCTGAAAACAATAATGATTCTGATGCGAACATATTTCAGTCATTCTAGTGCCTCTGCAACTTATTAGTCTCACGAAGAATGACGTAATTGTTTGGAAAAAATCCTATACCGTCATCTCCTCGCTATTGCAGCCCAATAAGATTCAGATTTATTCATGAAACAGTTGGTGTTACTAATGAAGAAATTGGTTATATCAACAGGCAAGTTTAAACATTTCGAGGAACAAAAACTGCAAGAACAGAGCGTGATTTATCCATGAAACACACGCTGCTGATAACTGTGGTAGGTGCAAAGATATGTAATTCAACAACAGAGACAGCATCGATAATGAGATGCTACATTTGCAAGGCTACCTCAAAAGATTTCAATTGCTTGTTAAAAACCAAGGTAATAAATATAGAGGCGTTTCAGATCGACCTGTCTACACTCTATGTCCGAATTAGATGTTTCTAATTTTTGTTGCATTTGTCCTATAGAATGAACATAAACAAGAAATGTTTAGAAATCGATTGGGGTTAACTGTAGAAGTTGCCAAGCAGGGATATGGAAATAGAAATACCAGTAGAAGAATTATTTGCACATCCTGAAACATCAGCAGAAATAAGAGGTATATATCTGCAACTCATTTGTTCAGGGTTATTCTAGAAGCTATTTTCAGTGGACGAAAGATAGACACAGACAAATTTGCTGCTTATACTGTTGAAACAGCGACACTGTATATCGATTTATAGCCATGTCTCCCACTGAAACTTCCTGGCAGATTATATCAGCGCACACGCCGCTGCACAGTGAAAATTTCATTCTGGATGTCTCCTACTGCACACAAGATTTCCCTGCGTGGCCCAACTGTAACTGAACCTATAATAACTTTATCTTGGATCTCTTACATCTGGTCCGTGTTTGCATAGAAAAACAACAGTATCAGAAACTGAGTCCGCCTTGATGCAAATCACTTTATTTGTTAACTTGTTTATTTTCCCAAACTAGTTTCGGCGACATATATCACCATCATCAGAAAATAGCATAGTCATACAAATACAGTGACACATTAATACATTTTTACTATTAGTTTTTTGAATTATAGTTTTCTATGGATACTTTTATACTACCTTATTTATTGTATATTATAGCATGTTTTCAGAATTATTGTCGCTGTTTGCGACATATTTTCCGTGCTTTTTTTCTGTTCCGTTTTTTCTCAGCGAACATCATGTTGTCTGCAACTGTGTGAGCGGCATTTAGTAAACAAAATACTAGAAGGGGAACTTCGTATGTCAGTAATATACATTTGGGGTTGCGGTAGAGTTGTGGAATCCATTTATTTGGTGTGTACTGGCCTGTTACTTAGTTATTCGTGTACTCACGTTCGTTAGATGGTATGTAACTGATTCTACACACAGAAAAACAAAACTTTCGCACTTGGTTTATGATCAGGAATATTACGCCATCTTGCTCTTCACGTGTGTCGCAAGAGGTGTATCGTATGTTGAGAGAAGGGTAAGAAAGCTGTAGCGCGAATTACGACGACTTCTTTTCCTTATTAATGTCTCTGTGTGTGATGGGGAAGTGGTCCTTTTACGTGTGTGTGCTTTCTGTTCTGTCCCCTTGGTCAGTTCTCTCAGAGCGGTAAAGAGCGTGTTGTTGCAACGTGTTGTGTACCAGTAGATTATTTTGTACCCTCCCTGTTTTACAATGTTATTGAATATTTTGTTCACTATATGGTCCAAGAAAATGCTGAACCATATGCTCCTAGAGGACATCAAACAGTTTCTTACTTCGATAGGGTCGACGACCGTCATCCATGAACCACATCTTGTCGAAATCAGGGTCACATTGGATAATGGGCATGAAATCATCTTCCAAAACCTTCACGTACCGTTCGATAGTCACCGTGCCATCAAAGAATATCGCATCGATTATACCGTGACTGGATACTGGACACTACACAGTCACCCGTTGAGGGTGAAGAGGCTTCTCGATCGCGAAATGCGGATCCTCAGTTCCCCAAACGCGTCAATTTTGCTTATTGACGAACCCATGCAAATGAAAATGGTCTTCATCGCTAGCCGGCCGCGGTGGTCTCGCAGTTCTAGGCGCGCAGTCCGGAACCGTGCGACTGCTACGATCGCAGGTTCGAATCCTGCCTCGGGCATGGATGTGTGTGATGTCCTTAGGTTAGTTAGGTTTAAGTAGTTCTAAGTTCTAGGGGACTGATGACCACTTCAGTTGAGTCCCATAGTGCTCAGAGCCATTTGAACCATTTTCTTCATCGCTAAGCCAAACCATGCATGCGCATGCCAACTGCAATTACTCTTCGTGGCCCACCGTGCAGTTTGAACATCGTAACGCAAACCGTTCAGAAGTTATTGCAGTTTTATTTCATATAGTTCAATAATTGACACCTTATAGTTCAGTATTGCTTGCAAGCTCCACGAATAAGTTGAAAGGCCCGTACAAAGTTTAACTCTATACTTTTGCGTGACACGTTGTGGACGCCATAGACGATTAGAGTGTGCGTTTGTGCAGTGACATGACGTTTAAATAAGTGGTCTACAATTTGAATTATAGGTGATACTTGATAATATATGAGCAAAACGCCAAATACCGAAACAGTATTAACAAGCTAATAACACCAAAACATTGACAAGTGGTAATAAGTGCGGTTATAACGCTTCGGGGCGCTGGACCGTGAAATTCCCTCGTGAAAAGCGAGAATTTCAATTATCTATGTTTTCCGTGGCCACAGTTATCAGCGTGACAGCAAATGTAATCCAAACACTGCTATGAATTCTTCGTTAACTCGACGCTTTCTGCTAATGTAAAATGTGCTATTTCAGTCCCAGACCTTGCCCAACATCTGAGGTAAACAGAGAAATAATTTCAAACTGAAGGTCGATGAACATTGCAGTTTGAAGGCAGGCCGAATGACCTGGCGGAGAATGCTTTCAAATCATATTCAGCATTCCTGGTTTCGTGTTAATGTGGAGGGTGAGTGTTTACAAAATGCAACAGTCACGAACTTCCTCAATGTGTCGTAAATAACGTGCTTAAAGGCAGACAGAAATTAAAGTTGAAGTGTTCGAAATGTAGAAGGCTACGTGCTTGTGTTTTACACAATGCATTGCGTTTTACGTTAACCCAACTGAAAAGTATCGTAAGGCGTACTCCAACATCAATTATCTACATTTCCGTCAGTTAAAGATTAAGCCAATTACAGAAAATTCAGTCTTAAGTGTTCTTATTGACTACATCACCGGCTTCTTGACAAAAAAAAAAAAAAAATAGAAGAAGGATTAGGGTTTTAAATCCCATCGACACCGAGGCCATTAGAGACTGAGTACAAACGTGGATTGTTCTCTCTTAAGGATGAGGAAGAAAACCGGCCGTGGCCTCTCAAAAGAACTGTGCCGGAATTTATCTTACGTGGTTTATCTATGGTTCAGATGGCTCTGAGCACTATGGGACTCAACTGCTGTGGTCATCAGTCCCCTAGAACTTAGAACTACTTAAACCTAACTAACCTAAGGACATCACACACATCCATGCCCGAGGCAGGATTCGAACCTGCGACCGTAGCAGTCGCACGGTTCCGGACTGCGGGCCTAGAACCGCGAGACCACCGCGGCCGGCGTGTTTTATCTAAACCACAGTAAACAATAATCTGGATGAGAAATTACGAATACTTCTGACACCGAACCGTGAATTTGCTCGAGCTAAAACCTTATTTGTAGTTATGCATCTACCAGTCACAGAAAATGCTCAAAATATGCTACTTCAGCATAAAATATTGTTTCGTTCACGACGAATCCCACTTGTCAAACGAAGTCTGAAAAATCGCAGAAGAAAGTGCAGTTCTCAGGAAAACGGGAATTTCTGAATGTTAATCGAGTTAAGTGGTTGTAAACAATTTCCTCTTGTTTGGGAGGACTAGAATTCCCGTTTCTTTGATGCCCATGATTTTCCTTCGTTCCTTTCGGCAATGCCTTGTTGATTTCTTCAACGAAAAACACGATCAGCCTTTTGTACCATTCTTGTCTGATCAAAGCTTGCGTCTGGTTTATAACGCGTAGTTGTCGAGGGAAAGTTAAGCTAACATCTGTCTTTTCCTTCGTGATACGAAGATCGGTCCTATCCATACCGCGTCATATTCATTTTCACATCATCATTACCAGAATAAAATTCACTGGTGCAAGTTACTGGACTGTGCACTCAGTTTCGCTAACAGGGAGAGGCCAGTTTCTACAAACTTCGATTTTCGACAAATATCTGCATACAACTCAGGGGCAGCTTTGAAATAACTTGTAGGAAACGGTGTAGGTCACTATGTTTCATTTTCCGAAAAATAGTCGAGGTGAAAGGACAACACGGAATCATGGTACATAACAATAAAGGATAATAACGAAAGGAACAAATCAGGAAATTTCATTTATTCATATAAAACTCGCAAATTTAATAGTTTCCAAAAAGTGGAAACTAGCGATTTCGATTCCATAGGGAGATATTTGAGGAGTGTGGACCTTATGTGTTACGTAACTATTACTGGTATCCTTTTACTCTTTTTACTTTTTACTTTTCTGGTTCTCGATAATTCTTATTTTTTTCTCATCGTGGTAACCATTCAGCGTGTCCGACTATTCATCATACAAGCAGAGAAAGCAGTAAGAACATCTGCACCAATCACACTAAGTGGTAGCCATATCCGTGCACCATTTTTGTCGATTTCATATCTTCACATTCCCTTAAAAAGGTTTGATGTGTTTTAAAAGAAAAAATGGAAAAAGTACAGTCTACACTGAGTATTAAACATTCGTTGATATCTCTCACAATTAAAGGAAAATATTGGGCAGTTGCGAGGACGAGTCAACATCCGAACGTCCCGTACAAACTTAATTGTGTATACGGACAATTCATCCATTTTGAGAATCGAGAATCTCATCGATTTTGGCCTTTTATCGACACTGATACTGATATCGGTCCTGGGAATTCCAAGACTTTCGAGAATGTTAAAATTTTCAAATTTAAGTCGGATAACGAATGACAAAGAAATACGTTTTCCGTGTTACCAATTAACAATTTTCTGTTTTTTCCTTTACTTGTACTGTGAAATCTTACTTCTTGCCAAATTTCACGATTCTAGGCTAATGGGAAATACACTGTAGATGACAAAGCGTGAGTTTGCGAGTATCAAAATAAATGACATAAAAGGCAGTATCTTTTGATTGCATTGACTTAGAAGTTTCAATTTTTTACACCGCACAGGTACCACAGACTTTAATATCTGGTTTTTAACAGTCTAATACACAGAAGATAGGCATTTTTACCGATTTAGGTGCGGAATCCTAAAAAGTGACATATTCAAATTTGCACATGAGAACATACAAAACCAATAATACATAAGGCATCAGTAAGAGTTGAAACGTAATGCAGAGTCCTGAAAACCGTTGGGTGTACACTCTGACTAGGATTTAAATCTGAAAAAAAAAATCCGAGTAAGACTCGCGCTCTAAGAGTTCCGCACGACAAGGACATAAAAAAACAAGTATTAACCCAATATCAGAAATGAAGCCCACTTGAACGAAGCACTTCAAGGCACTTTAACTTTGAGATATTGTCACAGTGACGCTAACATCCCTTTCGGACCGTTTCTAGCGTTACCAGCCAAATCACTGCATAGTTTTCGATCGCTGTTGATATCCTATACTTCTGTGCATAATTAATGGTATTAACATCCCATGTTGTCTGTTGTACATCTCGCTGATGTGAGACGTTGTCACTGTTACGCAACATGGGCATTAAGTGCAAGTGCTGCCATAAACTGTGAAGGTGGCTGTATATGCCGAGAATGCCCGATGTAGGACTTAAATCAGTTTTCATGCGAACAATTTTGTTTTATCGACTGTACGTTCCACTACACTTCTTAGTTGCCATTCGGAGTACTGGTGTAGAACTGACCTCGAGCTGATTACGCTAGCAAACCTAGGCATTTTATTATTTTCTATATCTATTCTTATTTAGATCTCCTGTGAGTTACCAAAACAATTCAGAAAATTTTTGGTGTCATTAAAGCCAAAGATTTTTTTTCCTCTCTTCTAATTAACTAGTTGACAACGGCCATATTGTATTGACTTTTAGGACAGGCAAAATGTTGAAAACCATGGCAGTCGAATTCACATGCTGTTGATTGTGAGCTGAAGTATTCTCCAACACGTTTTGTGTATCTGGCAAGAGTGTAGTGCTGAGAATTAAGAGCCCAAACAGCTACAGATTTGGCCTGGGGATGATGTGATTACTAAAACGTTAAATGAGTACGGCGTTCGCAAGACGCTGCAGTGAGCTACGTTTACGCAGCCGGAGTTCCGTTACTTAGAGCGAACGTTTCCTCAAGAGCTCTTCATTAGTGAGATGGCCGAGTGCCTTGACCCAAGTACGAATACGGAGCGTGTCGCTAAGTGCACACTTCCTGTCCAAATAAATCCCGTGTCACTATTTGCGGTCTTGCAGAGCTACGCGTAACTTTGCGTATACGCATCAATACTGTTGTGCATTTAGTACTAGCATATGAAAGTATCTGCGCCACGGGATAGCTGCTATCATTTAATGTAAATTTTGCAAATCGCTTGCTGTTAGTTTTTCTTGCTGCTAATTTACGGCAGAAGTTTTATTTTTATACTTACTACTTTCATACAGTTTCCAAAGTCTCCAGATCTTACATTTTCCTTTTGGTTATTATTCGTTCAATAAGTAACAGACGTACGTCTGGAAATATTTTGGGTTTTGGAGTGTGAATTGCCATAACATTTACATATAAGGTATTTCTCAAGCCACCGCAAAGTGTATGATGGATGGTGCATATTGTAAGAGTATCACGTTATCGTTTTCTCAATACATTAGTTGCTGCTGTGGGGGGAAAAGGGACGTGTAAGCTATGCTTTTGCAAATTGTCGACATGTGTACATTTACGTTTGTAGTAGATGGTTTCTTTAGAAAAAAAGCACGTTCAGTTTCCTTCCTCATCCTTGATCTATCCGAGCAAATATTCTCTCTAATGAACTCATCACTGAAGGGATTTTAAATTACAATTATTCTTTTCCGTTCTTTTTGAACTCTTCCGTCCTTACATTTATAATTTCGGATATTTTATGGTTGTCACTAATTCCAGTGCCTGCTAGGAGATGGTGTAATCGATCAGTATCTGGTCATTTCGGCTGTTTACGCGCGTATCGTTAAATTTACTTATTTCAGACAATATTACGAAAAGGATAGATTGCTACGTGTCAGCCGGGGTGACCGAGTGGTTCTGGGCGCTACAGTTTGGAACCGCGAGACCACTGTGGTCGCATGTTCGAATCCTGCCTTGGGCATGGATGTTTGTGATGTCCTTAGGTTAGTTAGGTTTAAGTTGTTCTAAGTTCTAGGGGACTGATGACCTCAGCAGTTAAGTCCCACGCCCGGGTTCCCGGGTTCGATTCCCGGTGGGGTCAGGGATTTTCTCTGCCTCGTGATGGCTAGGTGTTGTGTGATGTCCTTAGCTTAGTTAGGTTTAAGTAGTTCTAAGTTCTAGGTGACTGATGACCATAGATGTTAAGTCCCATAGTGCTCAGAGCCATTTTGCTACGTGTCATACAGTGGAAATGTTGAGTCGCAGACAGGCGCAACAAAAAGACTGCTAAGCAAGTAAGCTTTCGGCTAAAAGGTCTTCTTCTGAATTAGACAATAGACACACACAGATTTACGCCAACGCAGTTCACACACACACACACACACACACACACACACACACACACACACACACACGCACACACACACGACTCCTGTCTCTGGTTGCCGAGTCTGGCCTGGGTAGCAAAAGACAGTGGTCATGTGTGTGTGAATTGCGTTTGCTTAAATATGTGTGTATGTCTCTTGTCTCATTAAGAAGATGACCTTCAGGTCGAAAGCTTACTTATTTAGCAGTCTTGTTGTTGTGCCTTTCTGCTACTCAAATTTACACTATGTGGTGAGAAGCAGTCTATCATTTTCATAATAATAGCATTATTCTATCCTGGATTTTCCATTGCTTGATTTTAGTTGTTTCAGAGTCAGATGCCAGTCTCGACACCAAGCTTTGATAACCCTCGGGTCTCTAAGTTTTTCGCACGAGTTTATAATGGACTCATGAGCAACTGAATCCGCTGCATTGCGTAGTACCTCGTTGAATCGTGATGACGTCAGTGTCGTTTCGTGCCATAGACTCGATGAGACAGTGAAAGTGTTTAGAGCCGCCCTCACCCAATCCTGCTCAAAAGCCCCCACCTGTTTCGGAGGCCATTTGGAGTTGGTTCCAAACAGCGCACAACTCTCTCAATAGCGTCGCAGATAAGTTCAATAGAACTACTCGTCTCTTTAGATGAAGTCGCTAACGCACGCCTCTGTGGTGGTTCTCGACTAGAAGGTGCCCGCTCCGAAAGCAGTTGGTGGAAGAAACTTCACCGCCTATATTACGCCGACAACGAGAGGAGAGGTGAATGTGTAAAGTTCCTGAATATCAGACTTCGTGTCAACATCTGGGCTTAAAATCCAAATCTCTCCGCAATGTCTTACGGGACAAGCGGATGCGACACTGCTGGTTGTAAGTGGTTTGTCAAATCGGGACGTTAAACTCTGACACCCGCTTGGTGTTATAAGAGATGTCCAGTGTTGGTATTGGCTTTCACATTCTCCCTTTTCTCAGAATGCCCACACCTCGTGGTGTAATGATGTGCGTCGCTGCCTCTGCATCGCGGGGTCCCGGGTTCGATTCACGGCCCGTTCAGAGATTTTCTTCACTCGGGGACTGGGCGATTCTGTTGCCCCCTTATTTCATCACGTCTCCATCAAGGCGGAAGTCGCCGAAGTCGCCTCAAATAGAATAATTTGCACCAGGAGGGTGAACAACACGGGAAGAGGGTTCACGGCCGATGATGCCATACGATAATTTTTCATTTCTCTCATACCCTTCAGAAGTTATAACGATTTTTTTCATGCAGTTCAATAATTGTCACCTTGTATGTCGCATTTGAATTTGTTTACTTGATTATAGGAGAGGAAAAACAAAGGCTGAGCCCTGTGTCAGCATATTGCCTAAACTGTCAGACGGATTACAATCTCTCCTAACTAATGCCTTCATCCATTACAGTCATCTACACACGCGGATACACTTCTCTCTCGCCAAGAGAAGGGACCACTGCGGATGGGGAACTAGGCTGCCGGCCAGCGACCCCTTTGACATTTTCATTTCAATAGGAGTGAAATCAAGTGGCATCGAGAGTGACACAAGCACCCTCTTACCCACAAATTGTTGTTCAAACCGTTTTTGGACAATGCGGGAGAGTAGTGTTGATGTATTGTTTTATTGAAGTAATGGTCATTTGCGTGATGCTCTAAGATAATTGAGGATTCACACTGTTACGACGGGAAGTCAAGCGCCGGCACGCGAGTCGGGAACGAAAAATAAGAGAAGGCTGTGAAAAGACGTCAGCAAATCGCACGCTGACCGGACTTCCCTCCAGGACGACAACGCGACAGCAGCGGCCCCTATGTGAAGACGACATAAGCTCCTCTAACGAATGGTGACGGCCCAGTTCAATTGCAGATTCAAGATCGTACTTTCTATGTAGCACAGACTTGAGATTGTTTATATGAAGAAGATTGATTATTTTGTATGTCGCCCTTTGCTTGCGACACATCTGTGTAATTGCCAAAGTTAAGTATTGTGTCTTTTCCTATTGTAATAAAAGTGCCGGGCGGTGTGTCCTAGCGGTTCTAGGCGCTTCAGTGTGGAACCGCGCGACCGTTACGGTCGCAGGTTCGAATCCTGCCTCGAGCATGGATGTGTGTGATGGCCTTATGTTAGTTAAGTTGTAAGTAGGCTGTTTAGGTTTTCTTATTGGTAACGCCACGCAGCGCTCTGTATGTAGATCACTGGCTGTGCTACGTGCAGTCTGTGGCTGGTTGGCAATGTTGTAATACTCGCCATTGTAGCGTTGGGCAGATGGATGTGAACAGCGCGTAGCGTTGCGCAGTTGGAGGTGAGCCGCCAGCAGTGGTGGATGTGGGGAGAGAAATGGCGGAGTTTTGAAATTTGTAAGACTGGATGTCATGAACTGCTATATATATATATATATATATATATATATATATATATATATATATATATATATATATATATATACACTTTTGAACACTATTGAGGTAAATACATTGTTTGTTCTCTATCAAAATCTTCCATTTGCTACCTATACCTATCAGTAGTTAGTGCCTTCAGTAGTTTGAATCTTTTATTTAGCTGGCAGTAGTGGCGCTCGCTGTATTGTAGTAGTTCGAGTAATGAAGATTTTTGTGAGGTAAGTGATTTGTGAAAGGTAGAGGTTAATGTTAGTGAGGGCCATTCTTTTGTAGGGATTATTGAAAGTCATATTGCGTTGCGCTAAAAAATATTGTGTGTCCGTTGAAGCACAGTGATGTATAATTTTTCTAATGGGACGTAAGTTTAATTAATTTTAAGTTCTAGGAGACTGATGACCTCAGATATTACGTCCCATAGTGCTCAGAGCCATTTGAACCATTTTTGTTATAAAAGTCATTAATACGGGTTGTTTGGGGCCGCGCTGATTAGCCGTGTGGTCTGGGGCGCCTTGCGACGGCTCGCGCGACTCCACCCGTCGGAGTTC
Organism: Schistocerca gregaria; assembly: GCF_023897955.1. NCBI lineage: Eukaryota > Metazoa > Arthropoda > Insecta > Orthoptera > Acrididae > Schistocerca > Schistocerca gregaria. The sequence continues at coordinate 706,524,829 of NC_064931.1, forward strand.
AGTCCTCTCTTGGGCGCGGGTGTGTGTGTTGTCCATAGCGTAAGTTAGTTAAATTAGATTAAGTAGTGTGTAAGACTAGGGACCAATGACCTCAGCAATTTGGTCCCATAGCACTTACCACAAATTTCCAATTTACATGTTTGATTGTTTATCTCGGAACCGAGTATGGTTCAAATGGCTCTGAGCACTATGGGACTGAACATCTGAGGTCACCAGTCCCCTAGAACTTAGAACTACTTAAACCTAACTAACCTAAGGACATCACAGGATTCGAACCTGCGACCGTGGGAACCGAGTATGCAGACTTCCTAGGCACTACACACACAATCCGTCACCCTCGAGAGACGATGAGAGGTTTGTCAGGGGCCCCACTGTACACAATGTAAAAATCGCCGGCATGAGAGCACTATTATGATGCTTCTAAATGGTTCCCCGTGTGGGAGCAGAGTGCATCGCCTTATGAGGTTTTCAACAGACTCGTACTTTTACATCGGCGTTTCCCAAATTGTACCACGTATCAACAGTCCAGCAGAACTTCATCTGTGCATCGAGAGTCCAGTGAAGGTATTCTTACGCACATGTTAATTACTGAATCCGTAGGCGACTCGTGAACTCTAGTTACGCTGTTGCGAGAATGGCGTCTGTACTCTACAGCGAATTTTTTTAAGAAACGCAAATGGTAAAATTGCAGTTTACAGAGAACTTTGCTACTTTTATTGTTCTATAATTCTTTCGCTCTGCTACAGTACTGGAATTAAGTATTTTCTGAAAAGTTGCTGCAGCCACTCGACCGAAAAGCCGTCCAGTTATCGAGTTTTGATAGTTGTGAGGATAACAGACATCTAGTTCATTTTGTTTATTAATGTAAACATAGATAAATTGTATTTCAGCTATGATGCATTAAAATAATTGTATTAAAAAACTGACCGGCCGGTGTGGCCGAGCGGTTCAAGGCGGCTACAGTCTGGAACCGCGCGACCGCTACGATCGCAAGTTCAAATCCTGCCTCGGACATGGATGTGTGTGATGCCCTTAGGTTAGGTAGGTTTAAGTAGTTTTAAGTTCTAGGGGACTGATGACCTCAGATGTAAGTCCCATAGTGCTCAGAGCCATTTGAACCATTTTATTCAAAAACTTGATTTTATACGACAAACGATATTCTTAAATTGTTATTCACTCTGTAACTGGGAAAAGTATTGTAATCTAGAAAAAGTGTTGTTAAACAAAGACTTTAGTTATGTTTTTAAATTGCGCATCTTTAATGAAATCAGATACGATTTTATGGGGCGCTCGTCGATAATTGCGTGATTCTTGAGTCGGTCTTTCTGGTTCTTCATAGCCCAAATTACAATTTATAGGCAGATTCGATGGAGACTATTTAATTCTGCTTCACTCTGTTTCAAGTTTTTGAAACAGTCCCAGCAAGAGAGGATTTTTCCTCAGCGTAATGCGGTTACTTAACAGGAAAGTACAGGTAGCTATTCCCGCCATTTGTAGCTCCTGCGCAGTTGGAGTAAATACTTTAAAAACAAGTGGGAGTAAAAAAAAAAAAATGCAGCGGAGTGGGTCCTTACTCGTATTAGCAGACTCAAGTTGTGGAGCTCACTCTTTATTAGCGGACACTAAGGAGTCAGTCGTTAGCACTTTATTTCTGCCCACTGCTTTCCGGGCAGCGAATCTCTCCCGACGAGTCTTGGCCAGAGTTATTTATACTTGCAGTTAAGTTGAGTGAGGGAGGTGCAGGCGGAGGGAAACAGTTCACTGCCTTTAGCGCGGTCGTTCCTGTCCAGTGAACCTGGAGGCCGTCCAAAAGAGAGTTCCCGCGACAACTGCTACACTAACACGTGTGCTTGTTTTCCTAGCTTCAAACAGACGTGGCAAAACTCAGTCGAAAATTACCGCACAGGTACTAGCCCACTCTGGACATGAGACACACGGCCAAATAAGACGAATACCTTCAGACGAAAGGCGCCATCGAATGAAGTTTAATACTACGACAAAAGTATGTTGACCGTTTCAGTATTGTAGGTACAAACGACATAATATTTCTGGCTTTCCAGCCATCATATTCAGGTAATAGAAGCTGTTCTTAGAGCAGTTGAGAAGGCAGCCTTGGAAAAATGATGTAATCGGGTGAAGTACCGATGACAGATGGTTTATTCGCGAGAAAGACCGCCTAAATTGTGGTACTACTCCGCGATTGGCTGCTGCATTCGGAAGTTTCGCCCCAAAATGATAATCCTATGTTATTAATATCACACAAACTAAACAGTGCATTTATTTACATTTAAAAGTAAAACATCTCTCAATAGTGTGCTATCGTCCCATTATTTCACAAGTATTAATAACCAGCAGAATAATAAACAACCGCTAATGTCCTGTACATTTTTTTCATTTATAGGAACCGTCCTTTGCTCCACTGATAAACGATAAATTGTTGCTACAAGGGGATCACGTACTTTGGCATATTGTGTGTAGAATCGTAGAAGTATGGCATCACGTTTAGATCCTCTATTGAGCGGTTTTAGTTAATTTTCTAGCCCATTGTGTGTTCTCAGTATTTGCAACTTCATTTCCACTCCGTGATTAAAAGTCGGGGTCATGATACCATGTTCTGCAATTAAAGAATTTCAGAAGACTAAATCCAGCATTTTGGTCTTACGTGTGTCATCTTGTGTTTCGTTGTCAGTTGACTACTAAGCGACTAAGTATATGATTCTCACCTAAGAATGAAACTGGTTGGTAATTTAATCGGACCGGTCAACAAAATTTTACTTTCGATTTCACTGAATGCTTCTCGCACTGCTCTCCTTACGCTCATTTCGCTTCGTTTCGGAAGGCTTCGACTTCACTCCGTAATATATATATGGTAGGGGTAAAATACAGGGAGCGAAAGGCTATTTACAATTTGTAGAGAAACGAGATGGCAGTTATAAGAGTCGAGGGACATGTAAGGGAAGCAGTGCTTGGGAAGGGAGTGAGACAATGTTGTAGCCTCTCCCCGATGAAAGGAAACTTTGAGGTTCGCCGATGACATTGTAATTCTGTCAGAGACAGCAAAGGACTTGGAAGAGCAGTTGAACGGAATGGATAGTGTTTTGAAAGGAGGATATAAGATGAACATCAACAAAAGCAAAACGAGGATAATGGAATGTAGTCGAATTAAGTCGGGCGATGCTGAGGGAATTAGATTAGAAAATGAGACACTTAAAGTAGTAAAGGAGTTTTGCTATTTGGGGAGCAAAGTAACTGATGATGGTCGAAGTAGAGATGATATAAAATGTAGACTGGCAATGGAAAGGAAAGCGTTCCTGAAGAAGAGAAATTTGTTAACATAGAGTATAGATTTAAATGTCAGGAAGTCGTTTCTGAAAGTATTTGTATGGAGTGTAGCCATATATGGAAGTGAATCATGGACGATAAATAGTTTTGAAAAGAAGAGAATAGATGCCTTTGAAATGTGGTGCTACAGAAGAATGCTGAAGATTAGATGGGTAGATCACGTAACTAATGAGGAAGTATTGAATAGGATTGGGGAGAATAGGAGTTTGTGGCACAACTTCACAAGAAGAAGGGATCGGTTGGTAGGACATGTTCTGAGGCATCAAGGGATCACAAATTTAGTATTGGAGGGCAGCGTGGAGGGCAAAAATCGTAGAGGGAGACCAAGAGATGAATACACTAAACAGATTCAGAAGGACGTAGGCTGCAGTACGTATTGGGAGATGAAGAAGCTTGCACAGGATAGAGTAGCATGGAGAGCTGCAGCAAACCAGTCTCATATATATGTTGTTGTGATCTTCAGTCCTGAGACTGGTTTGACAAGTTTTGACAAGTGCGTAGGATCTGCTGTGGTTGAATACCTATTTTGGAATGTTGTTACGTAAAGGATATCGCTTTCATTTCCGTAACAACATTCCAAAATAGGTATTTAACCACAGCAGGTCGTACGCACTTGTCAAAACTTCACTGGGAACTTAGATTACTAAATGACCTTGAATTTTAACCATTGGTGTCCCACATCTCCATCCAAAGAGATTAATGTTTCAGATAGAAGAGATAAAAGATCAGAGCAAGCATGAACGCTAGAGACAGTTACAGAGTTTCAGCCAGTTTAAGACAGCAGATTTTAGCTATATTCCTTGAATTAGCCATGTCAGAAGTACAGCTCACGAACAAATTATCAGGGAAGCCTGTGGCAGAAGTTTCCATCGGTTCACTAATTACAAGTTATGTCTCAAACGTTCAGTGTATAGTATCGTAAAGCAAAATCGCTTTAAAATTAATCTCCATTAGTCACTATAAACTCTTGAGTCACTTATAAAACTGCTCGAAACAGTCACCGAAGGCATTTTTGGAGTTGAAGCATTGATGAAAAACAACGTGGAATATACAGTGACATAGAAGATTGCATAACAGGTTATATGTTATGGCTATCAGAACCATCAAATACTGTACAGTGAGCAGAAACTCACTGATGAAACGGGAACCGAAACTCATTGTAGAAAAGAGAGAGCATACGTAATGAAGTCAGTTTTCAAATGTTCCTTTACAAAAGAAGATCCAAGACTACTATCGCAGTTTAATTCTTACATGACTGCAACGATGGCTGATGCAGGTCTTAGTATCCTTGTCATCGAGAAACAACTGAAATAGCTAAATTTGAATAAGGCACTAGACCCAATCGAAATATATCTCATTCTATATAGAAACTGCGGCTGGGTTCATCCCTGTTTTAACCATAATGCCCTGTAGGTCCCTCGAACAAGAAGCTGTGTTCAGTGGTTGGAAGAATATAGTTTCATCCCCGTTTTAAAGGATGGTACCACATAACTCAGACCAGTATTATTTACATCCGTCTGTTGTAGAATTTTAGAACGTATTACAAGCTCATAGGTAATGAGATGTCTTGAAAAAGCCGGACGAAGGGGCCGAGCGGTTCTAGGCGCCACAGTCTGGGGCCGCGCGACCGCTACGGTCGCAGGTTCGAATCCTGCTTCGGGCATGGATGTCTGTAATGTCCTTAGGTTAGTTAGGTTTAAGTACTTCTAAGTTCTAGGGGACTGATGACCTCAGAATTTAAGTCCCATATCGCTCAGAGCCATTTGAACCATTTATTTTTTTTTCTTGAAAAGTATGCCAACCAGCAAGCACTGCGAAAACATCCAACATGGAAACCTCAAAGTGCGTTTTTCTCACATGAAATCCCAAAAGCCACGGTTAAGATAATTGAGGAGATTCAGTACATTTTTTTACTTTCGAAAAGGATTCGACTCGATTCCACAACGCTTATTAACGAAAGCACCGTTACATGAGGTAGCAAAATAAATGTGTGAGTTTGATTGTGGTTCTTCAGGTACGGAGGACGCAGCATTTTATCTTGAACAGAGAGTTATCGGCAGATGTAGAAATAATTTCAGGGAAATGTGTTGGGATCCTTACTGTTCATATTCTATGTGAATGAACTGTCAAATTATGTTAATAGTAACCGCAGAGTTCGATCGCAGTTTGTACAAGTATGGGCACAAGTATTCAGTCAGTCCTTGATAAGATTTGAAAGCGGTGCAGAGATTGCAACGTGCTTTGAAACTTCAGAAATGTGAAATTCACTTTCACTATATCCGCACACGAGATGGTTGAAAAATGGGAACTATTTTAAGGCAATTTTTACGATTATCTTCACGCAGGTTATCTCACGTTTATATCATTTATCATTACGGAGTTTTTTTTTACGGAGATAAACACATCAACCTCGATGTTTTTTTCGTGTTCTTGAACTATGTATGTATTCCGAATATATTTCCCTCATTTACTTATGGTTTCATCGAATTGTGTGTCCCGTCTATTACGCTCACATCGTTACCATTAATAAATGAGAGTAATTCTGTTATCCTACCCTAAATAATGTTTCACTTAACAAATTTTAGATTTACATTTTATTTTATCTGCATCCATAATAACCCGCTCACAATTCTGTTCTATGTTACCTGCTGATTTTCCGTATAAATAGAAGATTCAGTAACATGAAAATAAAAGTGCACTCCACATTTCTTCTAGATGCTTCCTGTGTGTAGTGTGTGCACTTTATGATGAAACGGAAGTCAAGGTAGCTCCACCCTAGATGGTCGTAGAATCGCCGGAAGCTCTGGTTCAAACTTTTCACTTGCCTACAAACCAGAGGGCGAACTGTGCGTTGGTGCTGCGAGCGAGGAGAGCGACAACGAGGCTTGCATCTAAAATCAGGCGACTGGCACCTGATGGCGATGTCAGCCTCCACTTGTATCCGCTGCGTTCAATAGCCGCCGGCACAGGCTCCTTCACGGCTGGTACAAGATCCCTTGACATGCACAACAAGTGCACATGAACTTGCTTTTCAATCTAGCAGCTACTTCCCTGATGGACTCCATGAGCTGCCTTTACACTAGAGCCTCGATTAACGAGTAATTTCTCCCTCTGTGCAAGTCCTAACCTAGCAGGAAGAACCGGTGGAGTACCAGGTGTGTCGTTTCTTGCTAGCTCAGTCGTAATTTGAACAGTGGCCCTCATAGCTGCATCTTAGGTACACAGAGACAGGTGTACGGACAGCACTTTCATCCAACCTGGGGTGAGGACGAACTAGCCAGGAGACGTAGCACAGCCTGGGCGGGAGGTGCCACGAGCCCTCCCAGAGACCCCAGAGCCTCTGCAGCCCAGGCAACCTGCCTCAGCCCGAGACCCGTGGATTGCAGTTTCTAGCTGCTTGCGGAGCCTGGTCAATTTCCCCTTCCCTTGTATCCTCGTATAACGGCCACAGTCCCTTGCATCCTCCACTGATACACAGAAATAATGAACGATGTGAAATACACTCAGACAATAAAAACGACTCTTCTGGAAGGAACTAATCGGTAGATGTGATGCACATGTGCAAGAAACAAACGATTACAATTTCAGAAAAATTGGATTATTTATTGAAGAGAAGGAGCATCACAAATCGAGCAAGTCAATAACGCAATGGTCAACCTCCGGCACTTATGCAAGCATTTATTTCGTTTGACATTGATGGATACAGTTGTTGGATGTCCTCCTGAGGGATATCGTGCAAATTATGTCCGACTGGCGCATTATATCGTAAAAATCCCGAGTTGGTTTGAGGGCCCTGTCCATAACCCTCCAAACGTTCCCAATTGGGGGGAGATCCGGCCACCTTGCTGGCCAAGGTAGGAGTTGGCAAGTATGAAGACAAGCAGTAGAAACTCTCGCCTTGTGCGGGTGGGAATTAAGTCCAGGATGGCTGGCCACGAAGGGCAACAAAACGGGGCTTAGAATATCGTCGGCGTATCGCTATGCAGTAAGGGGTCCTGCTATGAAAAGAAGTGACACTCAGGACCATCGCTCCTGGATGTCAGGCCGTATGGCGTGGGATGGTCAGGTTGGTATACCACCACTGTCCAGGGCGTCTCCAGACACGTCTTCGGCCTGGTATCTCATTGACTGGAGTAGAATTTTCTTTAGTGATGAGTTTCGCTTCCAGCTGAGCCCCGATTACCAGCACAGTGGTAGTCGACGATATTCTGCGTCCATTTTTGTTGCCCTTCAGGCCAGCCATCCTGGGCTTACATTTCAGCAAGATAATGCCCGCCCACACAATGCGAGTGTTTCGCCTGCTTGTCTTCGTACTTGCCAAACCATACCATGTCCAAAAAGATCACCAGGTCTCTCCACAATTGAAAACGTTTGGAGCATTATTGACAGGGCCCTCCAAACATTTCGGGATTTTGACTATCTGACTCGCCAATTGGACAGAATTTGGCACGATTTCCCTCAGGATGACATTAAACAGCACTGTCAATCAATGCAAAGCCGAATAACTGCTTGAATAAAGGGCAGAGGTGGACCAACGGGTTGCTAACTTGCTCAGTTTGTGACGCTCTTTGTTTTAAACAAATCATTCAATTTTTCTGAAATTGGAATAATTTTTTGTCTGTATATGTACAGTCGTGGACAAAACGAGCGAGACCCCTCGCCTTTTCGTTATGCTGATCCGCAGAGCTTTAAAGTCTGCAAGACAGCATAACAGGCAAGGCGACGAAGTGCTACCAACATACTATGCACAGGCGTGAAATTGAAATACTACCCGAACTTTGTCAGACTGTTAGCAATCATCTGGAAGACTATATTAATGCTGATTGGTGTATTAAACAGGACACATAAATGTAAGATATAAATGAAAGAAGAAACGCTAATTAGTATGAACTGTACTAATAAAAATGAATTTCAGCTCATCGAGATAACATAACAGTTTTAGTAAGACAAAGTACCCCAGATGTTTACGCATTAGCAAAATATTATGCGCATTCGGCCACAAAACGTTCTGTGTCAACGTTCAGAACAGTCATAATGGATTACCGTTGCTGACATTCTATTAAAGTGTGCAAATTTAGCAATGCGTGAAGATTCATAACGAAATTAAGTTAAAAATCGTTCAGTGCCACACTTAAGTCAATTCATTTATTGACATAAGTGGAAAAAGTAGGCAGTAACAAGTATGAAATTCTACAAGATTTTCATATTTACGTCCACAGGGCACCGGTACACAATAAAGGTAGCAGTAAAACGTATTGGGTGCACGAGAATTTCTTACAATTGCTTTACTGATAGTCTCCACCGAGATTAGAACCGAAAACAAGCCAGACCTCCCTTGCAGTAGCAAACACCTTTCACTACGCTAGCAGACAATCCAGGCAAACAGACCTCTATTATTACCACACACATGAATAAGCCGGCAATTTCGCAATTAAAATTGCAAAATGATCTGCAGTTTCTGTTGCATAGAGCTTTTTGGACTCAAAAACATGAATTTTCTATCTTCATGTCACTGCTTATGTAACAATCATTCGAGATGTTTATCGAAATAACAAAATACTGTTACTAGCGAGTAAATTTAGAAGGCTAATTCTGCACCACCCCAGTAAATAAACGGCTACATAGCTGCCAAACGTATTCTACAATATTTCGAATTCTCAATTAGACTCGCCACAGCCAGAAAACGTTCATTAGCCGAAGTGTTTCTTAAGCTAGCTAGCAATGGGAAAGTTCGCACTTCTAAAACGCGGTGGCATTAATATTAGGATCTGAATTACGACGTGTGTAGCACATGGATTTTATTTGGATTCCTGTAAACGTGATTTGGATCGAAAGCATAGCTACGATTAATATACTGATGTATCGACTGCAGCTAGAACATTTCGAATAAAGAGTTGGGGGAATTATTTATGCGCCCCTCATCTTCAGTAAGTGTTGTAGCTATTTTCGTTGTTGGGATTTCGTCATCTAATCGGTAAAAATGGAACCCTACTAGTCTCACTTTCTTGACCGTCAACATGTTTACCCAACCTTTAAAACCCGTTTACCTCGAGTACAGGTAGACCTAATAAGCGGAAATGTATCGCAGTTCCTGCGGTATACGGTCCCTTGGTGGTGTAAAAAATTCATTTTTATTGGTACAGTTCATGCTAATTAGCGTTTCTTCTTTCATTTACGTCTTATATTTACGTGTTGTTTAACACACTAATCAGCATTAATATAGTCTTACACGTGATTGAAAACAGTCTGACAAAGTTCGGATAGTTTTTCAATTTCACTCCTTTGCTTAGTATGTTGGTAGCACTTAGTCTCCTTGCCTGTTATGCTGTGTAGCAGACTTTAAAGCTGTGCGGATCAGCACAACGAAAAGGGGAGGGGTCTCGCTCGTTTTGTCCACGACTGTACATCACATAGTTCCTTCTTGGTGCACCGTTTTTTCTCTGCAAGTGTGTTTGAAAAGATCAAAAAACATCTCTTACGTCTTCAGAACTCAGAAACAACTCAGGTAGTCTGAAGTATTGTGCATGACCCTAAAGAGCGTTAAAAGGGGAGAAAAGGGAAAAAATGGTGTTCACTCGCACACAGAAGGACGTAATAAAAACTGCTGCAGCAATCCCTGCGAACCAACTACGTACTGCTTGAGCTGATTACTGCTAACAGCTAGCGCTCTGGGGCACTCACTACTGAATATTAACATCGCTGGCTAATTCAAACTGAATCAGGTGACAGAGGCGCTTATTGTGCTGTGAAACTGCCCTGTAAAGCTAGCTCACGCTAACAAAACGTTCGAAAAATAAACAAGTAAAGAAATTAAACAGTACTATGGAACACATACAAAAAATAAACAGTTGCTGTTTACGTCCGTGCAGGAGCACGTGATGAAACTGTTAAACTAGGCGCTATGTACGAACGAAATGCTCCAGGTGCAGATTGGTGCGCACTGCTCAAGAGTTCACGTACTGCAGTAGCTGTACTTATTACCTGCTGACATAAAGATATCAACTTTGTTTAATCAAATTAAGGGGTAGAGTCACGTGGTTCCGGAATATCAGTTGTCGTTGAGACGAATTCTATGATACGTGCCGCGGATGTGACCGCGTTCAGTAGTGTGTTTAAGGGAAGCTATTGAAAGGAGAAATACAAAACTCCGCCCGAACAGGCCTTGGAAGGCCCAACGGAACCGACCGACCACCGTGTCATCTTCGGCCCAAAGGCGTCACGGGATGCGGATGTGGAGGGGCATGTGGTCACCACACCGCTCTCCAGGCCATATGCCGCGCTTCCCGGGGGCCACGCACGCCAAGCCGTCGCTAGACTAATTGCTCCCGCACGAGCGAGGCAACACGTTCCGGCCGTGCTCTCGCGAAACGCCACAAGGCTCGCGTCGTCAGCTGCCTCACCTCGCGCAAGTCCGCACCAGTGGCAGGATTTCGCATCCGCGTCGAGTTTCCGTGTTTTCTCGCGGTCAGGCAACTAGAGGAGTGCTACCGTGTCTTTCGCGCCGCCTTCCCGTGCTGAGTTTCAATCAGGGACTTTCCTTGACTGCGGCTGTACAAAGTGTGACGCCGGACGCCCGGTTCTGCTCCCTGGTATCAGCACGTGGATTACTTTATGTAGTGTAGTGTACTTCAGTGCGGTGAAGTTCAGTGAACGCTGGCAGTACCAGGCGAGTTTATTATCGTTTCATCCCCGGCCGTTTTGGCACCCCTTTACCGCCAAGCGCGCCACTGAAACGAGTTTTCTCTCCGACCGTACTGATTCCCTTGACCGCCAGGCGAGTCAGTCTCACGATCAAAAGTCCCCCCCTTTTTTTTCTCGGGAATATGTAAGACTTGCATATGGACGTCGTTCCTGTGAAACCTTGTGTTAACGTCCCCCTTCTCGGCGGTTGTCTTCTCGCGCCGCCAGAGGACGGTACAAATGGCTCTGAGCACTATGGGACTTAACGGCTGAGGTCATCAGTCCCTAGAACTTACAATTACTTAAACCTAACTAAGCTAACTAACCTGCCCGAGGCAGGATTCGAACCTGCGACCGTAGCGGTCGCACGGTTCCAGACTGTTGCGCCTAGAGCCGCTCGGCCACTCTCTTTACCGCTCTGAGAGAACTGACCAAGGACACAGAACAGAAAGCACACACACGCAAAAGAAACACTTCCCCATCACACATAGAGATATAAATAAGGAGCGCTACAGTTTTCGTAGCCTTCTCGCAACCTGCGATACACCTCTTACGACACACGCGAACAGCAAGATGGCGTAATAGCCCTGATCATAAACAAAGTGCGGAAGTTTTGTTTTTCTGTCTATAGAATCAGCTACGTACCATCCAACGAACGTGACTACACGAATAGTTAAGCAACAGCTCAGTACACACCAAATAACTGGTTTCCACAACACTACCACAACCCCAAGTATATACTGCTGACATACGAAGTTCACCTTTTAGTATTTGTTTACTAACAGCAGCTCACATGGTTGCAGATGACATAATGTTCGCTAAGTAAAAAGACGGCAACAGAATAAAAGAGCACAGAAAATGTGTCGCAAACAGCGCCAATAATTGCTTAAAACATGCTGTAACATACAGTAAATAAAGTAGTATGAAAGTATCAATAGGAAACTATATTTCAAAAGACGAATTGTAAAGATGTAAATTGTTTTACTGTGTTTGTACAGCCATGCCACTTTATGCATGTCTTACATTAGAAAACCCCACTGATAATGGTGATATTTGTCACCTAAAATTAGTTTGGGATGATAAAGAAATAAACGAATAACAAGGTGTTTTGCATAAAGGCAGACTCAATTTCTGATATTACTGTACTTCTGTTCATCTGTAAAGGAGACGCCGGCCGCGCTGTCCGTGCAGTTCTAGGCGCTGTAGTCCGGCACCGCGGGACTGCTACGGTCGCAGGTTCGAATCCTGCCTCGGGCATGAATGTGTGTGATGTCCTTATGTTGGTTAGGTTTAAGTAGTTCTAAGTTCTAGGGGACTGTTGACCTAAGATGTTAAGTCCAAAATGCTCAGAGCCATTTGAACCATTTTTAAAGGAGGCGACATGTACGAGATTATTACGACCCGTTCTTGAGTACTGCCCGAGTATCTGAGATCCGTACCAGGTCGGATTGAAGGAAGGCATGGAAGCAGTTCAGATACGGGTTGCTAGATTTGTTACCAGTATGCTCGAACAACACTGCGTAAGGACCACGAAGATATCATAGGGTACATGTAATTTCGATGCACTGTAACGTCTTTGGATGGCGGTTCCTGTTCTTAGTTTACTTATCACTATATCCTCTAAAGTCCTTCACTGTTCCTCAGCACCGGAAAAATACGCTCAGTGCCGATATTGCGAGTGTAATAGGAAAGGAAACGGCTAATTTGTAGTACAGGGTACTCTCCGTATGGTCGCTTGCAGATTATGTATGTAGACGTAGCAGTAGGACAGCGTGCTTCAGGAGAGGATACAACACATTATGACACGCTTCTCAACCGAATCAGTGCGTGCATGCACGCCAGATGGGATGCGACGTCGTACTGATGAGTGAGCTCATACTGCGAAATTATTTATAAATTTGACTAGAACCGAAATAACGTGGACGAGTTATAGAGGGTCTCTGAAAGCACAAACTGAGCTTGGGAGTCCCTGTGCGATAACGCGTTGCAAAGACACCAGAGAGTCTCGAAGCTAGAGAGGCCGAAGTCCCACGCTTCTCCATCTCTTCAGCACTGAGTTTATACCCTGACGGGCTACAGGCGCGTTTACTCTCTATGGACCTGTCCTATTTATTTTTCAGTGACCGCGACTAACTGACGCAGTCTCCAGTGGAGAAGACCGAAATAGCTGCTGCGTAGGCAGGCTTTGACCTCTGTAATTTCGGCACTACAGGTATCTTTCTGGTACTGACGAACTCTGAATGATTTTAGAGGCTACAATGACAAATGAACTAAGAACAAGAACCGTCGTCAAACGACGTTACAGGGTATCGAAATTAGTGGGCCACATGATATATTTGTTGCGACAAAATTAGGTTTCCCACACTGTGTTGCTGAAAGAACACGTAACAAACTTAGTTACAGGGAAGGCAAATGTAGCAATTAAATTTGTTGGATTTTGTAACTGCGTAACGCTTCCGGAGAACTGAGAGCGTACTGAATTCGTAGGTGATCTACCCTTGAGTACTAATAGAATGATATGGATTATCAACGGACCAGCATGAAGGAAGCGGTCGGCAGTGTAGCACAGAGGATTAAATGATGGTTATTAATATAGTTTATGGTTCCACTGTGCTTTCGCCACTATTTTATTTCTTTCGAGTTAGATTTAATATTTAAAAACGTTTCCACCCCATTTTGTATGTGTGTGTGTGTGTGTGTGTGTGTGTGTGTGTGAGAGAGAGAGAGAGAGAGAGAGAGAGAGAGAGAGAGATAGAGAGAGAGAGAGAAAGAGAGAGAGAGATAACTACAGGCAATTTTCTGTAGTTCTTTTGCTATGGTATAAATTCATAACATATTACAAGCAGTGTGCATTCTCACTTGCGGTATTACAATTACAAAATTTTATTTGAAATTTCTCCAGTATGTCGATATCGCTTAGTGGTACAGAACTCAAAACGAGCGCCACATTTAGAAACAAAAAGAAAAGAGCATTCGATGATATTTCCTTTACTGCAGATGAAACTATGTTTCTGCATATCTGTCACTCTGACTGAAAATCGGTATGGATTTTACAACAGAACTGTCAAAATCTGTAAGTACAAACGTAGGATTGCATCCGCAGCCCCATTGCGGCAGGCAGACGTCGTTTCCTATCCAGGCCTTAATAGAATAATAAGGACACTCTTCTTTTTTCACAGTGATTTATGGCACCGTTCATCTCTCTTCGCAATACTTTAAATTTTGCGTCCTGTGTCAACCACTTTGTCACTGATATTCGAAATGTATATCTTACTGACATCGACAAAGAGACACAACAATTCTATCTATCCAGAAAATACACTCATGTCCAGGAAACGCAGAACATCTCGAACGACTAGAGATAGGATGTTCATATTCACAGGATATGTACATTAGTATATTATGTAGAAATGATTAGCATTTGAACCATGTCGGCGTTCGGGTTCGAGATCAACATCGATATCGCGGCGCAATACCACCTACGGACAAAATGTCAAAATGTGCCTGAGTCTCTTGTTGTCGCTATAAACCGAAAGTAATGGATCAGTTTGACTTGAACAGACGTGCAGGATGCTTCGCAGATGTATCGAGAACCGTACGGTCAAAAAAAAAAAAAAATAAAATAAAAGGGGGGGGGGGGCGGGGGGGTTTTAACCGCTATGGGACTTAACTTCGGAGATCATCAGTCCCCTAGAACTTAGAACTACTTAAACCTAACTTACCTAAGGACATCACACACATCCATGAGCGAGGCAGGATTCGAACCTGCGGCCGTAGCGGTCGCGCGGTTCCAGACTGAAGCGCCTAGAACCGCTCGGCCACTCTGGCCGGCCCGTACCGTCAAACCAGTGTCTGAGAGAGAGCGCATTACTGGCATCACAGAATGTGATTCTTCCATCCGGGAAATAACTGCTCGTGTGGGACGAAGTGTTTCGGCAGTGCAATGAGTGTGTACAGAATGGTTGACAGGAGGCCGACGAGATGGGTCAGGTCGTACCACCCAGACCACCCCCCGAGAACATCGACACCTCATCCGAATGGCATTGTAGGACAGATGTGCGACCTCCTCGGCTTTGAAACAACAGTGTAACACATCGTACACTATCAGGGTTGACAGTCCATCGCTGTTTATCGCGGCATTGGTTACGTTATCGTCATCCACTTCTCCGCCTACCAACTTTCTCCTCAGATTCTGAAAATATTTTGTTGACGCCCACCTACATAGGGAGAAACTACTATCGTAATAAAATAAGAGAAATCAAAGCTCGCACGGAAAGATTTAAGTGTTCGTTTTTCCTGCGCGCTTTTCGAGAGTGGAGCGGAAAAAAAGTAGCTTAAAGATAGTGCGATGAACCCTCTGGCAGGCATTTATTTGTGAATTGCAGAGTGATCACGTAGATGTGGATGTAGATGTAGAGGCCACCACATCCTTTTTCGTAGAAATAACGAAAGAAAGAGAGTGACCGATGACGCTAGAGAGGGTGCGTTATTTCAGTTGCTTTAAAAGATGGAGCAGTAAATTTGACGTCGTTTTGTCTGAGGAACCATCCTAGTATTTGCATTATGAGATTTTAGTGAAACAATGGACAATCACAGTAGGGTTTACTGAATGATGTTTAAACTTGACTCTCCAACAAATCGTAGGAAACATAAAAACTATGGTAATTCTCTATTTCAGGAAACGTACAATCATATGTTAGTAGTATGTTAAATTTACTGGGTTCACAATGAACACACTGCATTTTTCCATAACTGTTGTTGTTATATCCGGTAGTTAGTTTCATTTCTGGAGACTACCGAGCACAGATTTTTTTTTTGCTGCATTACGTAAATAAGTAATTTCATATGTTACTTTACAAGTCCAGTCTTAATAATGTTTTGTCGGTTAAAATACTGTTCGACTGGTTCCTTTCGCTGAGTTCCAGACGGCTCCTTATGTTGTGTTGTTGTGGTAGTAAGCGCCAGCGCAGAGCAGAAGCTTGTGCATCTACATCTACGTGATTACTTTGCTATTCACAATAAATTGCCTGGCAGAGGGTTCAATGAACCACCTACATCCTGTCTCTGTATTGTTCCACTCTGGAACGGCACGTGGTAAAAACGTGCACTGAAATTTTTCCGTGCGAGTCCTGATTTCTCTTATCTTATCGTGATGATCATTTCTCCCAATGCAGGTGGGTGCCAACAGAATGTTTTCGCAATAGGAGGAGAAAAGTGGTGACTGAAATTTCATGAGAAGATCCCGTCGCAACGAAAAACGCCTTTGTTTTAATGATTGCCACTCCAATTCACGTATCATGTCTGTGACACTATCTCCCCTATTTCACGATAATACAAAACGAGTTGCTCTTCTTTGTTCTTTTTCGATGTCATCCGTCAGTCCTACCTGATGCGGAACCCACACTGCACAGCAGTACTCCAGAATAGGGCGTACAAGCGTAGTGTAAGCAGTCTCTTTGGTAAACTTGTTGCACCTTCTAAGTGTTCTGCCAATAAATCACAGTCTTTGGTTTGCTCTACCCACGATATTATCTATGTGATCGTTCCAATTTAGGTTATTTGTAATTGTAATCCCTAAGTATTTAGTTGAATTTACAGCCCTCAGATTTGTGTGGCTTATCGCGTACGAAATTTAGTAAATTCTTTTAGTAGTCATGTGAATAACTTCGCACTTTTCTTTATTTAGGGTCAACTGCCACTTTTCGGACCATACAGATATCTTAACTAAATAATTTTGTTAGTCGTTCTGATCATCTGATGACTTTACAAGACGGTAAATGACAGCATCGTCTGCAAACAATTTAAGACGGCTACTCAGATTGTCTCCCATGTCGTTAATATAGATCAGGAACAATAGAGGGCCTATAACACTTTCTTGGGGAACGTCGAATATTACTTCAGTTTTACTCGATGACTTTCCGTCTAGTACTACGAACAGTGACCTTTCTGACAGGAAATCACGAACCCAGTCGCGCAACTGAGGCGATACACCGTAGGCACACAGTTTGATTAGAAGACGTTTGTGAGGAACGGTGTCGAAAGCCTTCTGGAAATCTAAAAATATGGAATAAATTTGACATCCCTTGTCGATATCACTTATTATTTCGTGAGTATAAAGCGCTAGCTGTGTTTCACAAGAACGATATTTTCTGAATCCGTGCTGACTATAAGTCAAGAAATCGTTTTCTTCAAGGTACTTCATAATGTTCGAATGCAGTATATGTTCTAAAACTCTACTGCAAATCGACGCTAGTGATATAGGCCTGTAATTCAGCGGATTACTCCTACTTCCCTTTTTGGGTATTTTGGGTATTGGTGTGACTTGAGCAATTTTCCAGTCTTTGTGTACGTATATTTCTGTGAGCGAGTGGTTGTATATAATTGCTAAATATGCAGCTATTTTATCAGCATACTGTGAGAGGAACCTGACTGGTATACAAACTGGACCGGAGGCCATGCCTTTATTAAGTGATTTAAGCTGCTTTGTTACACCGAGGATATCTACTTCTATGTTTCTCATCTTGGCAGTTGTTCGTGATTAGATTTCGGGAGAGGTTTACTATTGAAATTTAGAGTGAGTACATTCGAGGCAAAGTCGGACAACATGCTACTTCCTCGCACATACAACTCACGAAATGACCACGACGAGAAAATTCGAGAAATTAGAGCCAATACAGAGCCTTACCGACAATCATGTATCGGAGAATATCAACTATGACCTGCAGTATATATAGGCCACGAGCTTTACACTGGCAAGTTGGTGGGCGTTTCTCCTTCAGACATAAGGCATTTTCACAAACAAACAACATGCAAATGGCGTTTAAGACTGATAATTCTGTTTATTAATCTTTTCTCACATACTGGTAGTGACTGTGAATGGCTTACTCATACTACTTGGTGCGACTACGCAGAAGTGCTAATCACTGGAACATTCAAAAATATACCGTAGTACTTTCCTTGCCAGTTTGTGGTTTACCGTCTGCCGCTTTGATGGTGCTGCCATTTTAACGACCAGCAATTAATTGTTATAAATTAGGGATTATTAATTAATGATATTCGGTCATCAGTCACACATTTTATTTTCTATTTGCTATCCAACGCGTTTCCGAGCTACAACGCTATTTTCAAGGACTTTATGGACATTATGAGCGTTACATCTGCTTCAGTTTTTCACTTAACAGCTACGGAACGACACAGTCGTCAGATTTAAAGAGACAAACTATATCTCAGGTAGGATTAATAACATAAATCTAGAGAAAAGAGAGAAAGAATATAACATGTTACTAGATACTATTCCTCACATTTATCTAGCTTCTACCCTTTAATCCTGTCCCAGATACAGTTTATCTCGTTATAACTAATAACTGTGTTGTTCTGTAAGTGTTAGGTAAAAAAATAAAGCAGATGTAACGCCCAGAATATCCACACATTCCTTGAAAATGAAACTGTAGCTCCGAAAAGCGTTGGAGAGCTATTGGAAAATAAAACTTGTAACTGATGACGGAAAATTAGCAATTAATGATCCCTAGCCTAGAAGTCACACCCACGAATACCCACAACTTAAATGTCTATTAATAAAAGGAATTAATCGTCGCCGGCCGGTGTGGTTCAAATGGCTCTGAGCACTATGCGACTCAACTTCTGAGGTCATCAGTCGCCTAGAACTTAGAACTAATTAAACCTAACTAACCTAAGGACGTCACAAACATCCATGCCCGAGGCAGGATTCGAACCTGCGACCGTAGCGCCAGCTAGTGTGGCCGAGTGGTTCTAGGCGCATCAGTCTGGAACCGTGCGACCGCTACGGTCGCAGGTTCGAATCCTGCCTCGGGCGTGGATGTGTGTGATGTCTTTAGGTTTAAGTAGTTCTAAGTTCTAGGGGACTGATGACCTCAGATTTTAAGTCCCACAGCGCTGAGAGCTATTTGAACCGTTAATTAATCGTCACGCCATTCCTGCTGCACCTGTCTACACTATCTGGATAATATACACACACTTCCTCTCACCCGAGCCATTACCTATTTCCCTTCAAGTTTCTCTAGTACGTTCAACAGACAGGCCTGCAGGTCTAGCGTCTCCGGCACGGTGTCTCAGCGTTTCGGTCAGAGGAGTGGCTCCCTCTGTAATAATAAAAGAAAGTTTGTGGGAAGTATGAACTTGAAGAGGTGTCATATGACGTCCGTCCAGACCAAAGGACGAGAACAATGAAGGACAAAAAGGCAACCTTTCTAGACAAGTGGAGCATCTGGATTCGAGTCCCGGTACATTAAAAAATAAAATATAATAAAAATGTGCAGCTCTTATCTGGTCGAATGGAAATTTTCACTATAATTTTAATAGGACCTATGGCCTCCACCTCTCCACGATGTGAGGCGTCGCCAGGGAAGACACACGGTTCGGATTCCACGTTGTCTTTCGACTGTAGCTCGTCAAAGGATTTCTTCCAAACCTAACAAAGTGCGGCTGGCAACGACTCGACGGTTCTGCTGTTCAGTGAGTGGTCTCTTTTACTCTTAAATTATTTACATTCTACCAGAAATTTCCTTACATATACTGAGTCAAGTCAAGGTGGTTTCCGAATTAACGGTCCAACGTCGTCAGGCTTAATATAAGTAGCCAAAATCAATCAGTCACTCACAGCTAACGACAAGTAGAAGCTTTTTATACTATTTATTGCATCTTAGTTGCAATAACTGTCAACAGCTAACAACATTAACATTTTTAACAAAACGCAACGCTCTAATATTCTATCTTAACAACAGTAACGTAGAATACTGTACTTCACCAGGATGTCTTAAAAAACTAGACTAGAGAGTATGCAGTATCTGAAATAGTTCAGTAACTGCATTCTGTCGAACAGAGCACCACCATCTCCCTGCTTCCCATGTTCTCTCCCTAACCGAACTTGGGCACACTACGACTCAAAGGCAGGCTCCACCGACGCTCGATTCTAGTGTACAGCTGAGAAACAGCGGACAGGCGCTTAATCAGACGGCAGGCAGTGCGTTATTGTGGCTGTCGCTTACAATAGCGACTACGCGCTCGCCGCCTCCTCTCCGCGGACAGTCTGTTGACTCTGTCAGCCAGAAGCACGCCCCGCCGATGCAGATATACCGAGTACGCTCCACTTCGAGCACAAGAACTTGCCGCCATAGCGTCTGCAGCTCCCTAAAATGTCTGAATTCTATGCCATGTTTCTGGCCACTTCTACGGATGTGACATTATTGAATAATTATGAAACGTTATAAGCAGAAGTCGACAATAATTTAGTAAACGCCAAAAGTACAAGACTGGCTGAAATAGATTGGTGGTATAACTAGATCGTACCTGCTTTCCTATTTGCTACAAAAAAACCATGACTCAGTTTTCAAGCGTTTTATTGTTTTTGTAACTTGTACTCTATATGGACATTAAACGAAATAAAAGTTATATATTATTTACACTGAAAAGCCAAAGAAACTGGTACACCTGACTAATATCGTGCAGGGCCCCCGCGAGCATCCAGAAGTACCGCAACACAAACTGGCATGGACTCGACTAATGTCTGAAGTAGTGCTGAAGGAAATTGACTCCATGAATCCTGCAGGGCTGTCCATAAATCTGTAAGAATACGACGGGGTGAAGATCTCTTCTGAACAGAACGTTGCAAGGTATCAGGTTATGCTCAATGATGTTCATGTCTGGGGAGTTCGGTAGCCAGCGGAAGTGTTCAAGCTCAGAAGAGTGTTCCTGGAGCCACTCTGTAGCATTCTGAACGTGTGTGGTGTCGCATAGTTCAGATGGAATTGCCAAGTCTATCAGGATGCACAATGGACATGAATGGATTCAGGTGAACACAGGATGCTTACGTACGTGTCACCTGTCAGCGTCGTATCCAGACGTATCAGCGGTCTCATATCACTCCAACTGCAAACGCACCACACCATTACAGAGCTTCCACCAGCTTGAACAGTCCCCTGCTGACGTGCACATTCCACGGATTCTGCTCAATACAATTTGAAGCGAGACTCGTCCGACCAGGCAACACGTTTCCACTCATCAACAGTCCAATGTCGGTGTTCACGGATCCAGGTGCATTCATCAAGGGTATACGAGTGGGCCTTCGGCTCCGAAAGCCCATATTGATGATGTTTCGCTGAATTGTTCGCACGCTGACACTTGTTGATGACCCAACATTGAAATCTGCGGAAGGTTTGCACTTCTATTACGTTGAGCGATTCTCTTCAGTCGTCGTTAGATCCATTCTTGCAGGATCTTTTTCCGGCCTCAGCGGTGTCGGAGATTTGATGTTTGACCTGATTCCTAATATTCACGGTACACTAGTGATATGGTCGTATGGGAAATCCTCACTTCATCGCTACCTCGGAGATGCTGTGTCCCATCGCTCATGCCCCGACTATAACACCACGTTCAAACTGACTTAAATGTTGATAACCTGACATTGTAACAGGAGTAACCGACCAAAAACTGCGTCAGACACTTATTGTCTTATATAGGCACTGCAGACCGCAGCCCCCTATTCTGTCTGTTTAAATATCTGTGTATTTGAATGTGCATGTCTGTACCAGTTTCCTTTGCGCTTCAGTGTATTTGCCAAGCCTAGTGGAATATAATTCACAGAAAGTTTTTGTAAAATTTATATGTTTTTTATGTTTCTTACATTAACAGCAAACCAGAAACATGTGGGTCCATTTATCGCAAAGGTTACGGGAAGCCACGTTCCTGTTGGTTATTGCATTGTTCTTTAGCGTTTGTCTTTAGAGTTAGTAGCCGGGCGGTGTGACAGAGCGGTTCTAGGCGCTTTAGTTAGGAACCGCGCGACCGCTACGGTCGCAGGTTCGAATCCTGCCTCAAGCATAGACGTGTGTGATGTCCTTAGGTTAGTTAGGTTTAATTAGTTCTAAGTTCTAGGGGATTGATGACCTCAGATTTTAAGTCCCATAGTGCTCAGAGCCATTTGAACCATTTCGGCTTAGTATAGCAACGTCCGTCTTGAACGCTGAATGCTGCCTATGACACGTAGGTATTAATCGCAAGTAGAGGGAGAGCCAAATCCGTTAATATTTGAAAATTCATTACTTCACGAAATAATGTAGGTAGGGATGTAAAAATTGACATACATGCTTGAAATGACGTGGGTTTTTGTTAAAACTAAAAAGAGGTATACAAAATGACCAAAACATGGCGGTTTATATGATACAAAAGGAATAATCACCATATCAATTGAGTTTTAGCAAAGTCGACATTCTTTATAAAAAATGCTCATCATGTTTGCAATCATTCATCAAAAATACCAGTAGTCAAGGGAAAATATTGTGAACAGGAATGCTTGTCATATTCGTAGGTATGGTGACAAACTGCCGTCGGGTGTTATCTTTTAGCATCCCTAATGAGGTCGGACGATCGCGGTAGACTTGCGCCGTCTGGTAATCCAACAACCAATAATCACACGGATTGAGGTCTGTGGACCTGGGAGGCCAAACATCAGAGAAGTGGAGGCTCAGCACGTGATCCTCACCTAACGATGTGCGCAAGATATTTTTCTCACGCGTAGAAATATGGGGTGGAGCGCCACACTGCACAAAAGTCGTACCGTAGACCAGGTTTTTATCAGCCAGAATAGCGATGATGCGATTCTGTAACATATTGGCGTACCACGCACCCGTCACGCTGATCGTTCGAAAAGAAATACCCCGCGCACTTTATCGAGGAAAAAGGGTCCGCTCACGATTGATTGGTAAATACACACCACACCGTGACATTCGCTTCATGCAATGGGGCTGCTACGATAGTTGTAGGATTTTCGGTAACACAAATTATGCAGTTGTGGGTGTTGACAGAACCTCTAAGTGTGAAATGGATTTCGTCGGTCCACAACACGTCAGACAACCAATCGTCATTTTTGTTTCCATTTTTTAAGTACCCACGCCACAAATGGTGTCCGCATCACAAAATAAGTTGCCAACAGTTCATGATGACGTTTGATTTTGCACAGATAGCATTAGAGGGTATGCCATAGTGCTCTCTAAACAGCAGAGCGTGGAATGTCGGTGCGACGGGTGCTGATTCACCAAGTGGAGATGAACTCGTTGAAAATCTCAGTTTCTCCGAGCAGCAGCAGCACTTGGGCCTGGTCGCCCACTTGGTAGCTGGTCGTCTAAACGACCCGTGGCATCGATTTTTCTGATGATTTTCTTCGCAGCGACTCTTGTTACTGGACCTTTACCCGTTCGAATAGCATTCTTATTTCGACAGTATCGGAAAGCTTACGTAGCGGATTCCCATTCTGATAGTAAAGCTTCACGAACAGTGCCTTTTCTGGAAAAGTCAACACGCTGCGATTGCTGGCGCATCTGGCTCCCTCTCTCACTACAGCTCATTTTATACAGGACTGCCATGCGGCGTCACTGACATGTTGCTGTCCAATGCTATCTGTTGGCCGGTCTTTGCAATCGTTTTTGGTTTCAATAAAACCCCATGTCATTTCAGGCATGTGTGTGAAGTTTTACCTTTCTACTTATATTATTTCATGAACTAGTGCATTTTCAGATGATAACGGACCTTTGAGTCTCCCTGTGCTTTGGTTTTTATCTTACATCTACATTACTACTCGGCGGCTCCCATCCAAGGGCTTGGCAGAGGTTTCATAGAACTACTTTCAGACTGTTTCTCAACCGTTCCACTATTTTCTCTTATTTTGTTTTGCTAGTCATTTCACCCTATGTAGGTGAGGGTCAATAAAAAATTTTCGCTTTCGGAGCAAAAACTTGGTTTATAATTTTTGTGAAATGATTTCGCCGCAACGAAAAACGCCTTTGTTTTTTTGATTGCCGCCCCAGCTTGGGTATCATATCAGTGACTGTCTCTACTCTATTTCACGATGAAATAAAACAATCTGTCCTTATTTGAGCTTTTTCGATGCCTACAGTTAATTCTGTCTGGAATGGATCCCATACCGAGCAGCAATCTTCCGGAAGAGGGAGGGCAAGCGTAGTATAGATAGTTTCTTTAGTAGATCTTTTGCATCTTCTAAGTATTCTGCCAACAAAAGACAGTCTCTGGTGTGTCTTCCCAACAACATAATCAATATGGTGGTTCCTCTTTAAGTTGTTTGTAACCCCTACGTACTTAGTTGAGACGACAATCTTTAAATTTGAATTATGCATGGTGTAACCGAAATCTAACGGATATTTTCCCACAATACTACTCGTAGTACCACCGATAATAATAGTGTTAAAGGAGTGAGATGGACAAGCAACACTAAAGACAAGATCGAACGAGGGCTTTTGTAGCCGACCTACATCGTGGGCTACTTACATTTTCTTAATATGCAAGTTTAACCACAGAACCCTCCACTGAAACAGTTTTGATTTTCTGTCTTTAATAGTTACCACCGGTGGCGTTTCAAACTTACACCCCTGTTATGACTCCATAAGCTCCGATGACAAAAACACTGTTTCGAAAGCACTGAAGGTGATATTATAATTATTCTTGAAGTAATAATAACTTTATTCTATATATTGCTTAAATATACACTATGTGATCAAAAGTATCCGGACACGTGGCTGAAGATGATTTACAACTTCGTGGCTCCCTCCATCAGTAATGTCGGAATTCAATATGGTGTTCGTCCACCATTAGCCTTGATGACAGCTTCCACTCTCGCAGGCATACGTTCAATCAGCTGCTGGAAGGTTTTTTTGGGAATGGTTGCCCATTCTTCACAGCGTGCTGCACAGAGGAGAGGTATCGATGTCAGTTGGTGAGGTCTGGAACGAAGTCTGCGTTCCAAAACATCCCAAAGATGTTCTCTAGGATTCAGGCCAGGACTCTGTGCAGGGCAGTCTATTACAGGGATGTTACTGTCGTGTAACCATTCCGCCACAGACTTTGCATTATGAACAGGTGCCCGATCACGTTGAAAGATGCAATAGCCATTCCCGAATTGCTCTTCAACAGTGGGAAGCAAAAACGTGCTTAAAACGTTGATATAGGACTGTGCTGTGATAGTGCCACGCAAAACACGGCCACACCGTAACACCACCGCCTCAGAATTTTACTGTTGGCGCTACACACGCCAGCAGATGACGTTCACCGGGCATTCGCCATACCCACACCCTGCCATCGGATCGCCAAATTGTGTACCGTGATTCGGCATTCCATACGACGTTTTTCCACTGTTCAGTCGTCCAGTGCTTACGCTCCTTACACCAAGAGAGGCATTTACCGGCGTGATGTGTGGCTCATGAGCACCCGCTCCACCATGAAATCCGAGTTTTCTCACCTCCCGCCTAACTGTCACAGTACTTACAGTGGATCCTGATGCAGTTTGGAATTCCTGTGTGATGGTGTGGATAGATGTCTGCCTATTACACATTACGACCCTCTTCGACTGTCGGGGGTCTCTGTCAGTCAACAGACGAGGTCTTCCTGTACGCTTTTATGCTGTATGTGTCCCTTCACGTTTCCACTTCACTATCACATCGGAAACAGTGGATCTAGGGACGTTTAGGAGTGTGGAAATCTCGCGTACAGACGTATGACACAAGTGACACCCAATCACCTGACCACGCTCGAAGTCCGTCTGTTCTGCGGAGCGCCCCATTGTGCTCTCTCACGATGTCTAATGACTACTGAGGTCGCTGATATGGAGTACCTGGCAGTAGGTGGCAGCACAATGCACCTAGTATGAAAAACGTATGTTTTTGGAGGTGTCCGGATGCTTTTGATCTCATAGTGTATGTGCCCTTAGCTGAACTATAATGAGGATGGACATAGGGACTTAAGAAATTGAGTTATACTTGTAGTCCTACGCTAAGATCCTAGCTGCCGGCCGCTGGTGGCCGAGCGGTTCTGGCGCTACAGTCCGGAACCGCGCGACCGCTACGGTCGCAGGTTCGAATCCTGCCTCGAGCATGGATGTGTGTGTTGTCCTTAGGTTAGTTAGGTTTAAGTAGTTCTGAGTTCTAGGGGACTTATGACCTTAGCAGTTGAGTCCCATAGTGCTCAGAGCCATTTTTAAGATCCTAGCGCAACAAGAGTGGTACATTTTCAGAAAAAGTACATGATCTGGGTTCCCGGCAGACACCGTTCTCCTACGATATGGGTTATAGGTGTATCCCAGTGTATGAAAGGAATGGCGCGACAGGCGGAAACGTACTCCTGAGTTCAAGTACGCGGGTCGGTACGATTCTTGTGAACGAAATGTCTAAATTGTACAATGATTCACCGTCAAATTCTGGCAGGAGGCTATAAAGGACCAAACAAAACTGTGCCAACAGTTTGATCAAGGTCGTACTGACGTGCACGATGCTGATCAGGATGTCCAGGTCCGGCATCAAGCGATTTCCATCTTTTCAGCTAACTGAAAGAACATTTGAGGGAAAGAGATTTTCCTACGAAGAGGGTGTGGACTAGCGGTTGTCGGACGGCTCAGTGACCAAGGAGTGGATATCTATCGTTGAGGAACTGAAGGACCGGTAGATAGTTCCGACCATTGCATAGAGAATATTGGCGACTATGTTGTACCTTCCTCACATTTACGTGTGCATTCAGTAAAATCTGCTTGGCCAGTCATAGCAGTGTGTAGCTTTTTTTAAAAGTCCTCTCGTAATTAGGTGGGAAAGGTAGGGAAGCTATATTTTATAAAGGTTTAATATTAATGTTTTGGGGTTGGGCAAAATAAAAAAAATAAAGCAAAATCGGACCATTGGTGCTTTTAGTACACACAGAATTCTTTTATGATCTGAGAGTAGTGACGACGGGTGTCATACGATTAAATTCTTTACTGGTGGCCGTTTTTAGCTTTAAGACGCGTTTTACTCGTCAGCATAACTCACAGCTGTATTCTGAAAATATAATACGTATTTTGCGAAAACATTATAAAACGCCGGCCGCGGTGGTCTCGCGGTTCTAGGCGCGCAGTCCGGAATCGTGCGACTACTACGGTCGCAGGTTCGAATCCTGCCTCGGGCATGGATGTGTGTGATGTCCTTAGGTTAGTTAGGTTTAAGTAGTTCTAAGTTCTAGGGGACTGATGACCACAGCAGTTTAGTCCCATAGTGCTCAGAGCCATTTGAACCAACCATTATAAAACAACGGACAAGTATTCAGTATGCGGACTTTAGAAATCAAAGTACTCTCACCGTTTGTTGGAAGTAACGAAGCCCTAGTAATTATGACGTCACTATTTTTGACAGAACAGTGTCATTAACTGCGAGGCGATGGCACTGATAGGATGCAGGAGATAGCGGCGAGTACTGATACTCAAACTTGAAGATACGTAACGGACAGGCTTCAATGATGAGTGCTACGGGTCTCAGCGATATATTTCAGACAGGAACGAGCCGCTTTTGCACTGTCCGGAATACCGCTATGGAGTGTAACTGCTAAGAGATGTAGATTTTTAGAAATATACGTTTTGTCATGAATGCGTCATCACTCTTCGCTATTTCACCATCAGGATCACAGGACGCGTTTTTGGTGACTGCTGATTTTTTAGCAAATCGTCATCAGATTATTCCTTTCACTACGGCACTACTGTGGCCGTCACTGATATCTCGTATGGCACGCTATAGACGATCAGATTTCGTCATTTGGCGAAAATTAATGAAAGCCAGTAATGCAAACTAAAATGATACTAGACTTCCTTGGGCATTACGCACGTCGCCCATAAAGATTATTTATAAACATTGAGCTTGGCATGCGATTTATGTCTGCAAACTTTGAAGTTATATAACAGTGATTTTTGGCGTTCTAAGCTGAATAACAAGACAGTGAAGTAACACTAGCTAGAAAAGTAAGGCCGATGTAACACCCCGTAAAACGACTGCATGATAATTTGAACAATAGCAACTTCCTAAACTGAATTAAACATTGACATTGATTAGCTATGCCTAAGGAAAGATGTCTTTCAATTTCCGAGAATGTTACTTAATATAAGTCGAAATAATCTTAATAACAGTTATTTCAATTGACGATTCAATTTTGTTAATAAAATTTATCGAAAGGCCACTTGGTTACTGAAATTCGTCGAAATGGACTTTAAATTGACGGACGTTAATAAGACTTTCACTCCGAAAGCCGTATTTTACATAATACTTAGAGAAACGTTTGCGAACACAAGATAGTAACTATAAATTAAAACAAGCTACGAAAATGATACTGGTATACGTTCTCTTACAGCTCCAACGCATGACTATGTTAAATATTCAGGGAAATCGGAAGTACAGAAAATCAATAGTTGCAAATGAAATGTATCCGATAGGTAGGTCTACTGGATCTTAAAATATGAGTCTGCTCCGCCAGACCAGTCGCCGGTTTTTGTTTATGTATTCGGCGAAGTTTTATTCGCATGAATTATGTATATCGAAGAGAAACGAGTACATATTATCTTTACATCACGTGTCATCAATTTCTGGACGGATGAGAACAAAAACACGGCTGACTTTACGAATAATGACTAAAATATCAGAAGGAAGCAGGGCGTGAGTATTTCGCTCTCTATTTCTCTTTTGGTTTTGTTTTGAAGCTTTAAGACTGAGTCCCGTCATAATAATGAATTATTTGCTATATATAGTTGTATGTGACTCTCTCTACCGATAATCAAACACTTACGGATTTAGGTGAAGGAGCTGTAATGGCAAAGGAGCAAAAATATTAAGCACGATATAGAAAACAGATGCCATGAAAAAGTTCATTAGCAGGAACGTAAAAAGCTTCACATAAGATAAGGAAATAAAATGTAATAAAGAAATTATGAGAATAAGCAATATTTATGGAAAACTTATCCGACAGTTAGGAAACTATTTTTTTTTTACACAAGAACTCCTATATTTTAAACAAGGGTATCAGTAAGACCCGACTATACAAAAGAGATCCGCATGTTCAATAACCTGTAACAGCAGCACTAGGGAAGTGTTGCACAAACAGTACATTGTACTACTGAGGTCGCTGACATGCCAGTAGGTGGCAGCACAATACACCTAATATGAAAAACATATGCTTTTGGAGGGTTCCAGATACTTTTGATCAGACAGTGTATGAAATGTGGATTCCCCGTTAACGGTGAAGATTTGAGTTAAACAATAGTGAAATTTTGTATTGGTTTTTGCATGATTCATCCTAATGTTTCGTGCAAACTCGAAGTCCGAGGTTACAAAATTGTACAGTCCAGTTTTAGTTAAAAGCTTTGCTATCCGATGAAAAAAACGAGATCCATAAGCAATGCCATAAATTTCAACGAAACATCTGACGTTAACACCTATATTGTTTTGAACTGCGGCAATTGGCACTACATGCTGCAGTGCTCCAGATATACAGGGTGTTACAAAAAGGTACGGCCAAACTTTCAGGAAACATTCCTCACACACAAAGAAAGAAAATATGTTATGTGGACATGTGTCCAGAAACGCTTACTTTCCATGTTAGAGCTCATTTTATTACTTCTCTTCAAATCACATTCATCATGGAATGGAAACACACAGCAACAGAACGTACCAGCGTGACTTCAAACACTTTGTTACAGGAAATGTTCAAAATGTCCTCCGTTACGGAGGATGCATGCATGCACCCTCCGACGCATGGAATCCCTGATGCGCTGATGCAGCCCTGGAGAATGGCGTATTGTATCACAGCCGTCCACAATACGAGCACGAAGAGTCTCTATATTTGGTACCGTGGTTGCGTAGACGAGAGCTTTCAAATGTCCCCATAAATGAAAGTCAAGAGGTTTTAGAGCGTGGAGGCCATAAAATTGGTCCGCCTCTAGCAATCCATCGGTCACCGAATCTGTTGTTGAGAAGCGTACGAACACTTCAACTGAAATGTGCAGGAGCTCCATCGTGCATGAACCACATGGTGTGTCGTACTTGTAAAGGCACATGCTCTAGTAGGTAGAATATCCCGTATGAAATCATGGCGGTGAATTGAGGAAGTACAGTACATACTGACGAAACTAAAATGAGCTCTAACATGGAAATTAAGCGTTTCCGGACACATGTCCACACAACATCTTTTCTTTATTTGTCTGTGAGGAATTATTCCTGTAAGTTTTGGCGTACCTTTTTGTAACATCCTGTATATGAACCCCTGTTTAAGGCATGAAGAGTAATCTCTGTAACGACATGTTGAGTGATGACATTCCATGTGATAATCTGGCTGTGTGCCAATTTTCATAACCTTACTGCAAGAGATTTCAACTTTACTGTTGAATGACACATTGCATGTCGGCACCTTTCACGGCGTCTCTCTCTCACGAATATCATTTTAGATCCTGTATTGTATATGTCTTTCTATATTTATTTGAGGTAAGTAATCTGATTAAGTCCGGTTAGCATATAGTACAGAAAAACCCTGTATACACAAACTTCGTATACATCTTACATGCAACAGCCCACTTTTAATTTAAAGCCTTGATATCCGGTAAAAAACGAGATCCTTAAGCAACGCCGTAAATGTCAACAAAACACCTGACATTAACACCTATATTGTTTTGAGCTGCAGCAGTTGGCACTACATGCTACAGTGCTCCAGATATGTTGGAGGTTTAATCTTAGAAGGCACTGTTGCTAGGGTCCATCGCTTTGGGGGGGGGGGGGGGGGGGGTAGGCAGAAGTTGCGAGATATCATTATGGATGCAAACGTTTGAGAATATGCAAAACAGACTCAAATAAACGGCGGAATTCTCCAGCGTGTTGTTGAACAACGAGGACACGGCCTGCTACGGAGAACAGCTGCATGGCCACAAGCCTGCACCCAATTAGGCTGCCGCTCTTGCGTATTCAGCGTTTACCTTAACGATGAGCGCCAACATTTCGTTATCACTGTTTTGTAATTAAAGGGGTTCATTCGGTTCTTAACACGGGCCTCTGCTGCAACTAGGCCACACACGGTCAGTTCTGAATTGCTTATGAAGGACCGGAAAGCTAATCGCAGGCCTTTCGTACATTTGAATTACAACAGCGCTGACATATTACTGAAGTAATTTCATCTCTTAGGCATCTATGCAGTGGATGTAAACCACTCGGGCTATTATTGTGGTACTAATGCTGCCCAACTGCAACCTGATGCCTTTCATTAGATCAAAATCGGGTCGGATACTGTATGCTGGTGCGCGCTGCTAAATAAAATAAAATAATCGATATGTAATAATAGATAGTTGTGTGTGTAGTGTCAAATAGTGCGGTATTAGATGAATATTGAAAATTAAACATGTCATTACAAATGCAACGATGTTAACCAAACCAATAAACTTCTTGCTTAGATAATCATCCGCTCTGAAACAGATATCCTTATTAATTACAAAATAAATACACTTTCTCGGTAAAAAATGTGTCGACATAACTTTCTCGGACGTAATACTGTAAGTAGACGTTATTTTAATTAGGAAGTCACACAGTTGCCAGCTATGAGACAACGAGATTTACCTCCCTTTTACATAACTCGGCAAAGTGTTCATGCACACATGATGGATGCCATACCTTACAGGGTATGCATTTTTAATTCGAATTTAGTGATGACATATAAATTACTAATTTCATATATTGACGTAATGAATTTGAATGAGCAAATACAGCGTTTCAGAAGTTATTCATTCTTTTTTTCTGAATTTAAAACCATTCTATCTCGTTCACTTCACACTTGAAGCAAGTGTGACACTATGGTATATTCAATTCTTTTCTCACATTACCAGTAACTCGTGGCCAGCCGGAGTGGCCGAGCGGTTCCAAGTGCTACAGTCTCGAACCGCGCGACTGCTACGGTCGCAGGTTCGAATCCTGCCTAGGGCATGGATGTGCGTGATGTCCTTAGGTTAGTTAGGTTTAAGTAGTTCTAAGTTCTAGGGGACTGATGACCTCAGAAGTTAAGTCCCATAGTGCTCAGAGCCATTTGAACCAGCAACTTGTCACAGCATTTCAAAACGCAAAAGAAGCGACTCAACCTGAACCAAAACACAGAACATTACCAACAATGTATATAGTATTGTTGCAGTTCATCTGTAACTTCTATATATGGATACAGTAACTTTATTTCTACATGAAATGTTATTTCCTCTTAATTCAATCGCTTTGTTTTTGTTGTGGCAGTTCAGTGTCAATAATAATGTTGAGAAGAATGGAAACAAACTGTATTATTAGCGCATTAAAAATTTTCTCGATAAGTATTTTCCTTTCACTGAATGTCATTGTATAATTGTGTAACCAAGCAGTTTTCTATGAATTTACTTAATATTTCGTTCTTTTTAGGATTCTCTGAAATAAAAGAAGCACTTCTCATATTAATAAACCATTTTTCAGGAACGGCGCACTATTTCTCATAAGTGTTGTACTTGGAAGATATGGAGTGTGTATTTGTAAAGCTGTTCAATAATTACAAAGGCAACAATCTGCTTTTCAAATTTCTCACTGTTGGCTTTAATGGATGTTTGCAGTGTTTCATTCGACATAACGTACTATTCACGGACTTTAGGATATTCTAAATTCTGTATCGTACTCCCGAACGTTGTTATCGGTACGGAGAACTGAATATTCGCAAAAAATCGTTTAATGGCTATCACCAATATGAACGCTATCGCGCAGTATAATACACGACAGAGGTGGCTGTTCACCTGAGAGCATCGAGTCACATAAATCACTAAGTTCTGTACGCAACGGATCCATAGATATCTAGTTATACTCTTTCACCAGCTAAACTGTTGTTTGGTAATTATTAAGAAAGGGATACAATAAGCAAATATCATAAACACGTTAACATTACTATTGTTCAGTAATGACTGAATTTCCATCAGATTAATATTATCGCGAAATATGGGAGAGACTGTCACTGAAATGATACGGGATTTGGGGTGGATATCATTAAAAGAAAGGCGTTTTTCGTTGCGACGGGATGTTCTCTCAAAATTACAATCACCAACTTTCTCCTCCGAATGCCAAAATATTTTGTTGACACCGACCTACACAGGGAGAAACGATCACCAAGATAAAATAAGGGAAATCAGAGCTCGTACGGAAAGTTACAGGTGTTCGTTCTTTTCACGCGCTATACGAGATTGGAACGTTAGAGAATTGTGAAGGTGTTTCGATGAACGCTCTTCCTGGCACTTAAATGTGATTTGCGGAGTATCCATGTAAATGTATATGAATACCTTTAATACAGAAAAATTATAACTACTCAATACAGCTACTTAGCGTTCACTTTCCAAATCTACGAAAATTAAAAAAAAATTATATTTCATTATAAAACTCGCCTTCGGAAAAAAGTAGCTCCATCCACAGTTAATACAGATACCTCATTGTCTGTCCTGCTATTGTAAACTTTTTTCTCGTCATGTGTCTCCTGTGACACTCATTTAACGCTTTAAGTTTATTCGATTATGGGTTAAATGATGGCTGCGCGGAGTAACCGCGTGGTCTTGAGCGCCATGTCACGGATTGAGCGGCCCTTCCCGCCGGAGGCTCGAATACTCCCTCGGGCATGGGTGTGTGTGTTGCTCTTAGTATATTTTGGTTGAAGTTAGGTTAAGTAGTGTGTAAGTCTAGGGACCTGTGACCTCAGCAGTTTGGTCCCTTAAGAATTCACACTCATTTGAACATTTGGTTACATTGTGGCAGGTCACAACTAATCAAACGTAGGAAAAATTATTTGAGTTTTAAACAAATACTTGACCACAAATGAAGAAATGGCTTCACAGAAGTACAGAAAAGGATCAGGGTCGATACGTTATTCCACTTACCACGACTAAGTGCACAACGATTATGCCAAAAACATCTTCAGTTTCATGTACGTAGCCTAGTCTTGGTTTAATGCTGAGAGAAAAACACCAATAACCACGAAATTTTTTTTCTTCTGTCCATAATAATTAAACCAGTGCTTACCCTTCTATTAGGTTAGTTTTAATATTTTGGCAACGTTTTCGTCATGGTAATCAATATAATTTTCCATTAATATACACTTCAGAAAGAAAATAAACATATCATAATTAACTGGAGCTCGTGCATTACGAATTAGAGTAGCTTCAGGTGTTATGTGTGGGTAGTTTAGTTTCTTTTTCGTTTTCATGAGGGGTTTTTGACAGCAGTTAAGCTCTGCTTGCAGCCCATGAATTACACTTCCCGTTACGCTCGCGCTGTGATTTTGTGATTTGCAGGTCTGGTCGTAATCATAAATCAGGGCTGTGCTTCAATGGAAGATTTGATACTCGTTGCGGTGCGGATAGCTGTCGTAAAGTACTGCGGAATTGAAAAGTGCAGACCAGTGTTCCGGTAGTGATTCCGTAAAGCTATGCCACGATGGTGGGCATGAAACGAGCGTCCCTGAGTAGGAAGAAGCATACCATTTTATGCTTTTGTTGCTATATCAAATATGTGCTGTTGTTTTGCCCACATGTGAGCGTGAAAGTGCAATATCTTTGCTCAGTTCAGAAATGATGTGTGAATATGAGGGAGAAAATGAACAATTATTTCATTCGAGTATGATACACCCACTCCTACGATGTCCCGCGAACCTTAGGAAACCAGGTGAATGTTACACAAAGGCTTACCACAAATATACATTACACTGAAACTTCTATAAGAGGATTCAGCTGTATTGGTTGTTTCCTTCCTTTAGTCACTTGTTTAGTTAAGTTAGTTTCCACTACAGGAACACCAACGAGCTATAAAGATGAAATGTTGTATTGGCGAGATATTTTTAGTTCCTCATACTTATTTTACTATTATTCTATTTCCAGGAAATCATACCACTCTATTCCCGTACGTACACAACTCCAAAGAATCACTGAATTCAAGGAACTCAAAACGAATTATATTATTTATGAATCACCACCAAGCAGAGCTACGAAGTAAGTTAGTAAGTTATTTAGTTACATGTTCCACAGATCATGTGAATGATTCTTTAATGGAAATGATGTGGGACGAGTGAGTATACCGGATATGTAAACATGAATTGTTAACTTTAGCCGGCTCGTGTGGCCGAGAGGTTCTAGGCGCTACAGTTTGGAACCGCGCGACCGCTACGGTCGCAGGTTCGAATCCTGCCTCGGGCATGGAGGTGTGTGATGTCCTTAGGTTAGTTAGGTTTAAGTTCTAGGGGACAGATGACCTTAGAAATTAAGACCCATAATGCACAGAGCCATTTGAACCATTTTTTGTTAACTTTAATGAACACATTTTTGTACTTGGCATGCAGCTACATTTAAAAATTGGTAATTTTTTTGGCTATCAGTTTTTAAATAGAAATTCGTCCACAGAATTGGAGGAGTTGATCAGGACTGATGATTTTAGTTTGGATTAAAAATTTGCTTCGCTACTTGTTAGACATTTTACGTCATTGAGCAAAGATAAAAGATTTTGTTGGTGCACACTGAACTCCTTTCAGAGCCACTGACAGTTTTAATAATATGTAATAAAGGTCATTTATCCGCTCTAGTGTTGTAGGTATGGACCTCACTGTTCATCTCAAATTGTTATGGATTATTTACGACGAATTTCGTTAGAGAATATATTCATTTCGACGGAGCATTTAAAATGCGTAACTGTTTGAAAAGGTACCTACAAAACGCCTATGGCTTACTGCTTTCTTTTGTGCAATCAATACTTTCTTTGTAACTGGTGAGTTGCCCCGTAAAACTACTCCCTGAGACATTACTGAGTAGGAATATGCAAAATATGTCAGTAGGTTAACTCGTTTGTTTGCAAAATTAACAAACATTCGAAGAACAAAAGTAATTGAACTTAATTGTTTGAGAAGCTCAGTAATACGCTTCTTCCAGTTCAGGTTTTCATTCACACGTACACCCAAAAATTTTGAGCATTCATTCCTATTTACGGACTCCTGCTCATGTGCTTTGTCAGTTGTTGGTATGACTATTTATTGTTCGGAACTGACTATAGTGTGTTTTTTCGAAACTTAGAGGGAGTCAATTTTCAGAGAATCACTTAATAATTTTTTGAAAAATATCATTTATAATCTCTTCTGTTACTTTCTCCCTAAAGGGATTTATTATAACACTAATATTATCTATTTAAGGTACCAATTCTGCTCGTCGAATATTACATATGTAAAGAATAGGAGGGGACCAAAATTGAACCTTGTGTGGACTCCCACTGTGATTTTTTTTTCCAGTCACTAAAATTTTCTACCCTTCCAACATTGATTGAATTATTTTGAACCTGGAATCCAACGTGTGATTTGCTAATATGTGGTGTCAGTTGAGCTGCTAAGCATGCTCCTAAGATGTTATAGATTGTACCCCCATGGACCTACGGAGATGGAAAGCTCACCAGAAGATCATGTGTATTTGAAGGAAATAATGATGCACAACGGATAATGGCTTATTAAGTGAAAATTACTAGGGGTGCACGATTAAGCATGAAAGTGTGAGTACCACATCTCACAAAAACATAATGATAATGGGAATCATCAGAATATGAAAGGAAAGTAATGATCACTATAATTGTCTGCTTTATAGCTACTGAATCAAGAATAGAGCCATTTGAGAAGTGGACGAGTGATTACAAACCCAAACTACAGTCTTGGCAAAGGTCGGTGAATACACAAAACGGTAATATAAACTGTGTCACGAATATGTCCAATACTTGCAGAAAAGGTTAACGATTTAGAGAAAAATCCAGGAAAAGCACGAACGAACACGGATATTTTCGTCTAACTGCATGATGAGTGCAACTTGGTGGCTGTGAAAGTTAGATCTGCAAAACGAATCCCTGATGAAAATTAATTGATTTCGCGCTCACCTTGTCAGAATGGCTACAACGAAGGCCAGTTCTTACCATTCTTCAGATGTGCAAGGACTGACGACAGCTGCAACAGCGGCTGAAAATTCTAAATTGAGCACGGTCTCTGCGCTCTGCTCGAAATCGGCAACATATCTGCAGCTCTGAGACCTAGCGTACTGTCTCAAGCTCTGGAACAAATGTCCTCTGTGGCGGGCTAAGGAGACGTAGTCTCTCTGGAGCAGGTGTCTTTTAACTGATCTCTACGAAACTTAGCTGATTCTGCCAGTGTCGGAGTATCGCTGGCCAGTTGCAGCAGAGCTTGTGAGTTACGGCCAATGATAACTTAATAAACAAGCTTAACAATTTCCGACTCTTGCAGATTTCGTTATGGCTGACCAGTAAGGTATACGTCTCCTGTGGTGCGAGGAAGAAGACAGAAGATCTCTCCCATTAATGACAGATTTTCAGTCGCGGCCAAACAGTAGATGTGAACATACGCACATGTGGAAATTAGCCCCTACTACCAAAATACTGTATTTACCATGAGCCAATAACAAAACCCCTTACTAAAGTTTGAACCAACATTTCAGCTGCCTTCACTGGGCTTAAAGCACGCCCTGCACTTAGTGGCTTAATGCTCTCTCCTCTCTTTCAGATTCTTATCTTAGCTAAAAAGGATTCCTTTCACTTCTCAGACAGTGAGGCTTTATGGCAAGTTGTCTGTAGTCACGCCAAACTCCTCCCGGGCTGGGATGGCTGACTATCCTGATCTACTCTATACGTGCACGGAAATGGCTTCCAGCAGAAAAGGACTTCACTACTGGCGATATTTTATGATTTACGGCTTGTGCTATTTGTTTGGTGAATCTATAAATAGCATTCTAAGTCTAACAACCCTTCTGGATTCCAAATTGAGACGTGCCAAGAAAATTCTTTTACCACTTAAATGTGGGACTATTCCCGGGCACATTAACTTTTCGAATATTTTGCAAAAAGATGTCAGTAAGGACACTAGCCAATAATTGTTTAGCTCTTTCTTGTAACCCTTCTCATGAAGAGGTTTAACAATTGCGTATTTTGACGTTTCTGGAAAAAATTCTTATGTCAGTTATGCATTACGTACAAGATGGTTCAGGAGCCCTTACCGATGTCGTTTCATGCAACCTGCAATATTATACCGCGCCTTTACAAACCATGCGTACGATTTTCATATCGTCTCACCGATTACGTGGAAACTATGAATCCTTTTAGTAAAATTTTTAATGGGATACGTTTTCGTTAGAGGCTGTAGTTTTTGAGTTGTTCAATAAAAACGTAAAAAAGTCACCTTCAAATGCACACTCCTTGCCGCACTGTGCCCCCACAGGTCAGAATTTCTAGTATGTTGTTCGTGGTACTCCTTCCTACTACTGTACAAAAATTTGCGACTACACGAATTATTTCTCACATTCGACCGTTTTTGGTCTTCATTGATTGGCCTTAACACGCCGCCAGCTTCTTCGAGCACTTAAATACTGTGAACTTGGCGTTTGTGTAAATTTTACCTAACAATTTTGTGAATTTTAATAGCATAGAAAGCATAGAATGAATAATTACAGCGTTGTATTCCTTCAGGCCTTCTGACTACGTAACTACTGTACTTGAAAGGGTTAAGTTTGGATCGAATTGTCAATCCAATTAGCTTTGGCGAAACTTTTATAAAACTCGTTTTTTCTTTCATTATCCTCACAGGCACGTTTAAATTAATACTGTTAACGAAACAGCCGACTATTCTGGTCGTGTAATAGCCCAATCAATAGAGACCAAAAAAGGTCCAATATCGAGAATAGTTCCTGTAGTTGGAAATTTTTGTGCAGTGGAAGGAGGGAGTGCCGCGTACAACAAAATTTAACTGCATTAAATCTCCTACAAAAAAGGCCGTTTCGTTTTTTCTGCAGGACTAGCAGTTTGCGCGTAGCGAGCGAGAGAATATGAAAATATCGCGTGTGGCTTTTGAAGGCCAGATATACCATTGAGTGTTGCGTAAAACGACTTCAGTAGGGGCAGCTGAATCATCCTATATATTACTAAGAATATTTCTTATTAAGTTGGAACAACTTTTCAGAATGTTATTTGACATTCGATCAACGCCATTTTAGGTTATCATTTTTTGATTTCTTATAATTCTATTAACTTCACTGAAAGTTGCTGTTGCTACTTCTAATTGCTTCAAGTTTTGTGGAATGACATTTTTAATATATCACCTTGCTTCTTCAACTGAACTATATAATCCTATTTTCGCTACTACGTTTAGAAAGTGATTGTTAAAGAGTACTCGCAAGTTGTGAATTATCACTCACAATATTGTCATTTAGTTTAATGGTTATGGTATTTTGTACACTGACTGGCTGGCCTGCCTCCCGTTTGGCAATATCCCATAAAGTTTCAATCTTATTATCCACATTATTAATTTATTTCAGGAAATTCATAATTCACGACAATTTAATGACTTTGCTTAAAATATTACGGTAGTTTTTGTAATATGCAAGTAATGTCAGATCTTGACATGTTCTCGTCTCTGGCCTCTTACTTGATTTTATTTCCCTTAGTTATCCACGGTTTACTTGTTTTTCTAATGGTTCTCCTGGATAACATTTTATTCACACTAATTTACTATGGAATAAACTGAATTTGATATTAGACTCTCTTTCTGTATATACTTCATCCTGTACCAACCCCTTTAACTTACTCTAAAACATTGTATGCTGTGGACTCCTATCTTGAGAAATATGGCTTCAAATCCGGATCACTCGGTTTTCCTGTTACGTGGGGCATAAATACTTGGTGTCGACTAATCCATGAAGAGCTGTCGGCGTTTTTTTCCCTACAGAGAACATTCACTATTCACCAGATCTTTACATTCTAGATGACATTAAGTCCACCATCATACCATAAATGTTTATGCAAAGTTTTCCTGTGCCTCAAGTACTCATTTATGGAAGATCAGAAACGTTTAGAAAATTTCCCAGTTTCAAACAGAAAAGACTAGCTGAAACGTGAAATGATAATAGTTCACCTATACTTCTCCTGAGTCCAAATAGCACTAATCTGTATTATCAGTATTGTTACACTAAATCTTTCCATATTTGAACTCCTGTCTCTTTCTCTGTCATATTTTTCCTTCCGCTTTAGTTTTGATGCACAGTACGCCACGTAGTACGCAAGCGCTATGTTGGGCACTGCGCAGCAAGCAGCTTCCTACTGCCGCATACACGCCGCCCCGGTCCTCGGACTCGGAGTCTGTTTTAACCGAATTAGACGAGTTAGGAGCAGCCTTGAAAATAATACCAAGTATGCAACTGCGCGATTTAGAGCCTCAGGCTGCGTTCAGCTCCTTGAGCAGATGCGAGTGACACACCAATTCAGTTGAAACGTTCCAAAGTAAGAGGAGTGCATGCACTGACCAATTCAGCTGACATCAGTAGGATAGAGTCTGTCATCAAAAACACCTGGTAGTACCGTCAGAGACGCATTGGTGGTGTATAATCTCGCCCTGTCCTGTAAGAAATAACCCTATGTCTTTCTGTTACTTGTTAGTTCCCTTAAAAATGTTACAGTTTTTTTGTTCACATATCTGAAAACCACCAAGGCGAAAAATAAGCACATAGCATGCTCTAACGTAACTACGGTCATTTTTGCGTGCGTGGGCGGTGCCGCGGCGCGGTTTAGGCGCGCTCGCCGCGGATGCGGCGCGCTAGCTGGATGTCCTTGGGCATGATGGTGACACGCTTGGCGTGGATTGCGCACAGGTTGGTGTCTTCGAAGAGGCCGACGAGGTATGCTTCGCTTGCCTCCTGCAGGACCATGACTGCGGAGCTCTGGAAGCGCAGGTCGGTCTTGAAGTCCTGGGCGGTCTCGCGCACTAGGCGCTGGAATGGCAGCTTGCGGATGAGCAGCTCTGTGCTCTTCTGGTAGCGCCTGATTTATCGCAGGGCGAATGTGCCCGGCCTGTAGCGGTGGGGCTTCTTGACGCCGCCGGTGGCGGGCGCTCTCTTCCTCGCCGCCTTGGTGGCGAGCTGTTTGCGCGGCGCCTTTCCGCCGGTGGACTTTCGGGTCGTTTGCTTTGTGCGGGCCATAGCTGGACACACAGAGTTACAAACCGGAGTATTTCCTCGGTTGACGAAACCTTTTGGTACTGCGCCATCTGATGGACTGTAAGCATTACATGAAATACTTTCAGTCATTCTCAAGATACGAAAAACAGCTGCGATATAATGACTGAAGAACGGTGTGCAGCACGGAATAGGAATATGGGCCACAAGCATGCAGGAAATACGCAATCTGACCCTCCTCATTTGACAGAAACTAAGGGCTGGTACTAAACAGCGACGTGTATCTACGATTACCTCCCAAACACAAAAGGGAGGCTGGGAACGAGGCACTTTAGTTTCTCAAGAGGACTGCCACACTTCTTCACCTGTCGTGGTCCTCATGCCACCTAATGACATGGAACTGGGCGAAGACAAATCTCCGATCGCGCTTCTGCCGAAGAAGGCACATCTGGTAATGTCAGCCGGCTACCGATGCAGAGATCGACGGGCGGCAACTGAATCGAGACAGAACATTTGACTTGAGCAAGATACTGGACTGCGAGGCAAGGAAAATCCTGGACAAGATGTCTGACGTCGTCCTCTGCACTATGGGAGGTTGCGACGGACGACCGACAAGCAACGCAGCGAAAGTAGCTGGGGTCAATGACTGTGACAGACAGACAACAGCGAACGCTCGAGGAACGTAACCACATCAGAGGGGAAGTGCAGTCATGTGTCCGTACCTTGCACCGGCCTCTGTGACCGAGTGGTTCTAGGCACTACAGTCTGGAACCGCGCGACCACTACGGTCGCAGGTTCGAATCCTGCCTCGGGCATGGATGTGTGTGATGTCCTTAGGTTAGTCAGGTTTAAATAGTTCCAAGTCTAGGGGACTGATGACCTCAGATGTTAAGCCCCGCCGGCCACGGTGGCCGAACGGTTCTAGGCACTACAGTCTGGAACCGCGCAACCACTACGGGCATGGATGTGTGTGATGTCCTTATGTTAGTTAGATTTAAGTAGTTCTAAGTTCTAGGGGACTGATGACCTCAGAAGTTAAGTCCCATAGTGCTCAGAGCCATTTGCACCATTTTGTTAAGTCCCATAGTGCTTAGAGCCATTTGAACCATTTCCGTACCTTGCCAGAAACAGAGTGACGTGCGCCGGTATGTGATGGGGCAACGACAACGCTCCGTCGGAACAGTTGAGATATCGGCAGAGACAGGCTATTTCGCAGCGCCCAGGGAACCGACAGGTTGTTTCCACGGACTGGGAAGCAAGGGAGTGCCTTTTGATAGGTTTCTAATAGTATATTTCATTCATACATACATGCTGTATTACACTTAGTAATTGCTAGAAAGGAACATCGTTGAAGTGCAGTACTGGTTGTAGGTATATCAAGGTGTGATGAAGGGAGTAATCTTCTTTAATTCTTTAATAGTAGAAATATTTGTGGCAACGGCAAGCAGTATTACGTTAGCTGAAATCGTAGAAGTAGTACAATTAGTTGCCGGTGTCTAGCAAAAGATATTAACATTGATATTAGTAATTTCAGTTAGAAAGAACATACCCTGTGATCAAA
The DNA here is from genome assembly GCF_023897955.1 of Schistocerca gregaria. Taxonomy (NCBI): domain Eukaryota; kingdom Metazoa; phylum Arthropoda; class Insecta; order Orthoptera; family Acrididae; genus Schistocerca; species Schistocerca gregaria. The sequence continues at coordinate 706,567,236 of NC_064931.1, forward strand.
TCATTGGTGAAAGGCTGTGGTATAATAAATAACAGAACTAGCAATAACTTGTTCACATACCTATCAGAAGTTGTGGCCTGATGGAAAAATATCTATCCGGTAATTAGTATTGTGCCAATTGCTCACCACACTTCTGTTTTCACATCGTGTATGGGATCTTGATGAAACTTACAACGATTTTCAGAACTCCAATGTAGATTGTTCTGTAAGTTAATATTCAGCGATAAATGCGACCATGCTTCGTCAGGAATAAAGAGCATCTCAGGGTCAACTTCTACCATCATTCACCGACTGAAATAATCAGCTGCAGTACTGAGATCTGTGCGGGTCAGTGGATGTATGATTGTTATTTTGTAAGGATTCACTTGGAGTCTGTTCACAAGTTTGCAACCAGTCTGAAATTCTAAGTGACGCAACGATTTCATCTGATTTCTCTCTAACTCCGCTCTTAACTAGTTTGGCTACAACGGATACGCGCTTTGTCAGAGTACGAGGAACCGGCCGGAGAGTATGCGACGATCAGTCTTCCTACAGCGGTATTTGACTCTCGCACACATTGGGGAAAAATCCTGTGTAGGAAATACAGTTATAGTATGACTAAGGCAGTTCATCGCTACATTTCACTACATACAATATCTGATCAAAACTGTACAGACACGAACATATAACGCGGAATTAACCACTAGATTTCACGAGAGGTATACCCATCAGTACAATAGAAAGCAGGCAGTACTGTATTGTCGGCACAAAATCAGTAATAGCAGTACTGGTCTTTCAGGAGAAATCGGTGACTTCGAACGAGGACAAGTTATGTATTGAAGCGCCAAAGAAACTGGTATAGGCATGCGTATTCAAGTACAGAGATATGTAAAGGGGCAGAATACGGCGCTCCGGTAGGCAACGCCCACGTAAGGCAACAAGCGCCCAGCGCAGTTGTTAGATCGATTACTGCTGCTACAATGGCGGGTTATCAAGATTTAAGTGAGTTTGGACGTGGTGTAATAGTCAGCGCACGAGCGATGGGACACAGCATCTCCGAGGTAGGGATGAAGTGGGTATTTTCCCGTACGACCTTTTCACGAGTGTGTCCTGAATATCAGGAATCCGGTAAAACATCAAATCCCCGACATCACTGCGGCTGGAAAAAGATCCTGCAAGAAAGGGGCCAACGACTACTGAAGAGACTCGTTCAACGTGACAGAAATGCATTCCTTCCGCTAATTGTGGAAGGTTACAATGCTAGGCCATCAACAGTTGTCAACGTGCGAACCGTTCAACGAAACATCATCAATATGGGCTTTCGGAGCCGATGACCCACACGTGTACCCTTGATGACTGCACGACACAAAGCTGTACGCCTCGCCTTGGTCTGTCAACACGGACATTGGACTGTTGACTAGAAACATGTTGCCTGGTCTGACGAGTCTCGTTCCAAATTGTATCGAGCGTATGGACGCGTACGGAGATGGAGACAACCTCATGAATCCATGGATCCTGCAGGTCTGCAGGAGCCTGGTCAAGTTGGTGAAGACTCTATAATGGTGTGGAGCGTGTGCAGTTGGAGGGATATGGGACCCCTGATACGTCTAGATACAACTCTGACAGGTGACACGTATGTTCCCTCCACAACTGTGGAACGGCAAATGGCCTAAATGGCTGGCTCCATGCAACTGGCTTCATAAATTGCTGGAGCAACGTGAGCAACAGTTTTGTGGTTCTCAACACTTACCCTGATCTGCCTTCAATTCAAAATACAACTCGTATGCCTTTTTGACAATCGGTAAAATGGGAAGTCTTTGAGACTTAGTCGTTAACTCGCCATACACGTGATAGAAAAGATGTGGTGAATCAACACACTTCCTAGACATAGCTGAGTGTAAGAAACACGCGAACACGCAGAAACAATATTCTTCACGTTAGCGGTTGTATACACGTCAAGAATCGATAGTGAGATAGTCGATTGACTGACGCAACTGCAGCTTCCCTTTACCTATCACAAGTGACTGTCTCCCGCTCCCAATTCTACACCTACCACTATGGAATAATATCTCTAAAATAACAGAGTGTGATAAGCGCGGTGCGTTTCCAGAAGAAAGTTTAGGTGACAGCGAACAATGGTTTTCACCATTGTCATCAGGGCACCGAACTACATAAGAATCACATACTTTTGCTTTGCGATAAATTTCATTGTCGCGCTGTGTAATAAGAGGATTGGTGACGGCGTACAGCTCCTGATTGGCAGAATTTCAAGCATGTCCGCAGTGGTTCACTGACTGAGGAAATATGATGCTGCTAAGAAGCGGTGATTAGCTCGTCGGGTGGGCTCGTTAAGCTCAGCGCCCACGGTGAGGTTATACGAGAAGGGTAGGTTATGTGTAGGAACCGAGGAAAATATCAGTAATCACGCGGTCTAGGGCGCCTTGCCACGCTTGTTTCGGCTTCCCCTGTCGGAGGCTCGAGCCCTCCCTCGGCCATGGGTGTGTGTGTTGTCCTTAGCGTAAGTTAGTTTAAATAAGATTAAGTAGTGTGTAAGCTTAGGGACCGCTAACCTCAGCAGTTTGGTCCCATAGGAACTTCCCACCAGGATATCAGTAACATGTCATAACACACACACACACACACACACACACACACACACACACACACACACACACACACAGAAGGAGAAACAAGCTCTTGACATGCTGCTGAAATACAGTATTTCTGCTCGTAAAGTGATTGAGGATGATCGCACTAAAATGGAGTGGAACGAGAGCAAGTGTGATTTCGACTTCTCCATCTTCTCTGCAACTGCGAATAACCGTATTCGGGTCCAGTCATTCTCGTCGGTGGTAATCTACAGCGCACTTAGTATAATGTTCAACATAAAGTCTTTCTAAGGTTGCTGTAAAAATACTCATCAACTTCACACATCGCAGGGTACAATGGAATCATGAATACAGCCAATGACTTATGGGATGGCGAAGTGCTGACTGCTACAATTTCTTTGTAGAACACCACATAAGTGTTGTGTGTTTCTGTGTGCCCTTTTAAAGTAATCCAACACGCAAAACACATTTGTCATTATATTGAGTGTCGTTCACCTCAATGGCAATTCTAGTTTCTACAAATTTGCGACATTCTTACAGCATTTACTATGTCCGTGAAATGTTTTGTTTTCCTTCTTCTAATATACACTACCGAGTAAAAACGTGAATCACCCAGAAGTGGTGGAAGAAACAAAATGAGACTTTATGGGGTGGGACGATATGTGATGTTATTACAGTGATTCGAAAATGGAGTCAAATTTACAAAGAAGTTGCTAGTACGAGCCAACTTGTCAGTGCCACTTTGCATACCCTCTGGCATGCATGCATGCAGTGATTCGGTTGGGAGGGGTATCACAAAGCCGTTTTATCCTTTCCTATGTTAATCTGGCATACAAATGTCGTAAATGAACCTTGACGTAATCGGTACTGGGACGAAGATTACGTCCAAGCAGTTCCAAAAAAAGTTCTATCGGGGACAAATTTGCCGATCTTGCTGGCCACAGAACCTCGGCATCACACAGACAGGTCACAGAGACTCGTGCTATGTGTGGACTAGCATTGTCCCTTTTAAACACGGCATCACTACACTGTCACATGAGAGGTAACACGAGGACGTAGGATGTCAGTGCGTACCGTAATGATATCATAATTCCCTCACAGTATCAGCCGTGACCTGAACTCACACAGCCATACTCGCCAGCGATGGTCGCCCGGGATAGTGCACAACCATGATTAATCGCTGAACACAGTGTGACATCATTCATCCTCTGTCTGTTCTTCCCGGTCACAGCAGCACTCCAAATGCAGTTCTTTGTTGTGGTATTAACAACAGCCCTTGCATGGGACTGTGATTCCCTTGTCCGGTTGCGACCAATGGTGCGCGATGACACAGAATGCGGCATAAAGTCCATTACTTTTTCTCGAAGGGGCAGGCGCATATGTAAAGGGCTTTTTAGTAGACTTCAATGTACTTCAGTGCACCAGCTTCAGGCCTTAACTGACGCTGAGGGGATTAATTATAAATGTAGATACGATAAATCAGCGGCGAACATCGATGAACTGGTTTTCGCAGACTACCTGTAACAACGATGTTGTGTCGCCAACCATCAACTAGCAACTCGACAGCTCATGGTTGGATACACAGCATCGTCGTTACAGGTAGTACGCGACAACCATTTCATAGATGTTGGCCGCTGATGAATCGTACACTGAAGTGCCAAAGAAACTGGTACACCTTCCTAATATCGTGTAGGGCCTCTGTGAGCACGCAGAAGTGCCGCAATACGACGTGTCATGGACTCGACTAATGACTGAAACTGTGCTGGAGGGAACTGACAGCATGAATCCTGCAGGGCTGTCCATAAATCCGAAAGAGTACGAGCGGATAGAGATCTCTTCAGAACAGCACGTATCAAGGCATCCCAGATACGCTTAATAATATTCATGTCTGGGGAGTTTGGTGGCCAGCGGAAGTGTTAAAACTGTTTAAACTCACAAGAGTGTTCCTAGAGCCACTCTGTAGAAATTATGGAGGTGTGGGGTGTCGCATTGTCCTGCTGGAGTTGCCCTTGTTCTATCGGAATGCACAATGGATATGAATGAATGCAGGTGAGCACACAGGATGCTTCTTTACGCTCCAACTGCACACGCCCCACACCATTACAGAGTCTTCAACAGCTTGAACAGTCCCCTCCTGACATGCAGGGTTCATGGATTCATGAGGTTGTCTCCATACCCCTACACATCCATCCGCTCGACACAATTAGAAACAAGATCGTCCGACCAGTTTACATGTTTCCCGTCATCAGCAGTCCAATGTCGGTGTTGACGGGTCCAGGCGAGGCGTAAAACTTTGTGTCTGCAGTCATCAGGGGTACACGAGTGGGCCTTTCGCTTCGAAAGCCCATGTCGATGATGTTTTATTGAATGGTTCACACGCTGGCACTTGTTAATGGCCCAGCACTGAAATCTGTAGCAATTTGCGGAAGGGTTTCACTTCTGTCATGTTGAATGATTCTGTTCATATGTAGCTGGTCACGTTATTGCAGGATCTTTTTGCAGCCGCAGCGATGTCGGAGATTTGACGTTTTACTTGATTCCTGATATTCACGGTGCACTCATGAAATGGTCGTACGGGAAAATCTACACTTCATCGCTACTTCGGAGAAGCTGTGCCCAGTCGCTCGTGCGCTTGTTCTAACACCACGTTCAAACAACTGCGCCGGACACTTTTCTTATATAGGAGTTGCCGACCGCATCGCTACGTTTTGCCTGTTTAGATCTCTCTGTATTTGAATACTCATGCTCATACCAGTTTCTTTGGCGCTTCAGTGTATATACGATTGGAGTTAACTCCTTTAGTGTCACTTAAGGCACACGGAAACTGGTAGCCATATAATAAATAGCATCGTCGGAACGGCTGTAGGTGCTCCATTTTATTACATAAGTGAACGCCCGAAGTCCCTCAAACCTCCAGTCAGAAGGATGGACATACAAATCCTCCCTTGTGGTGGGCAGACGTGGTACACTGGAATCCTGACGACCTATGCGAGGCCTGCCCTCCTGTTCCCATACAGTCCAACAAAGGGGCACTGTCACATAGGAATGCCCCACAAATCTGGATACGGCACATTTCGTCAAGCTGGCCAAAGGGAGACCCACAGTCAGGTCAGATGCTGATAACGCTGTTTCATACGAATACACGAAATCTCAGTATCGTTCAGTGTTCAGTCGACATCTGATGCTGTTGACGCACCGTATATAAGCTACCAGGCCTGGTATCGACACTAAACGAGAACAACACTAAGGCACTCTGGCGGCTGTTCTTTCTGACACATAGAATTGCAACTCTAATCATTTGAAAACCCGCCGATGGTGTATACGTGTACAAGATTACACTGATATCCGACCACAGACGCGTAATGGTAACGCCTGGAAAACAAAACCTTTTTAGAATGATGTAACGGACGCTGTCATCAAAGTGCTTAATTTTGTCACAATTCCTTCATTTCAAAACTTATACATAGAAAGAAGCGTATCATTAATACTTTATCGCAGATATATTTAATAATTTTTGAGGTTTGATAGTGTTGGATGTCACAGTTTTTTGTCAGGCAGTGTAATTCCCGTCTTACGTGTCAGTAATTCGCCGCAGGGTCGTTCGTTAAACCAAATCTTTCTTCGTTGTACAGTAAGAAATACTATTTTCTCCCTAGGTTCGAAACGCGTGGGGGAGTCCACTTTTCGGCTGGCTTATGAGCATCCTGCACAGGACAGCAGCAGTGAGTGGCTTAGAGAAATATTAGACTTTTTCTCAAGTTTCATCCTTATTTAAAGACAAGTTTGTAAGAGTGGCGTTACACAATACCACGAATTCACGTTCATTAATATTTTGCATTGATCGTTTAACTGTGCTAATATACAAGTGCGTGGCACTTTTTTTTCATATGCTTTATCCTGGTGTCATATGTAAATTCAGTATATTGAAAGAAAGAAATAAAATCTTTCGGTATATTTTAACGTCTCTTTAATTTGTTGGTCACTAATATAGTCTGTTGACAGAAGAGAGACTGGGAGGGGTCAGTGACGAAATGTAACTGGCTGACTGGTAACTTTCAGGTACCGAAACTGGGACGTGATTTTTATCTCCCTTCGCGCTTTTGCAGACGACAGAAAACCTGTCACTTCGTCGCTATTTTCTCTTTAAAGAGACACATATAATTTTCTCATATTTCTGGTGCAAAACCAACACACAGACGGCAGGCACAAAGGGACGGTGTCCCAAGCAGCTCAGATTAATAACAGTGCCTGCGACGCAGATAACAAGCACCCTCTTCTTATTGTGTCTTCACTATATTGCTCATTAGACAGAGCATTCTTTTGTTGCTACGGCACACACCTTTGATCCTACAGCATACCTTAATTACTGCGAGGAGACGGACTCCGAATGCATGTGAAAGGCATAACGACGGACTATTGCAGTAATTTCGTTTGGCTGCCTGACAGAGCGTCTTCGCTCCATCGGAGAGTTTAAAGGATTCCACACGACGGACGAGCAAAGCCAGAGTCAATTAACTCGTTTCCAAACACATCAAAAGTAAATTAAAGGATTTAATTTATCGGGCGGTATTCGGCTGAGTCCCGCATGGCAGGAGATAGCGCGGAGCGCTGCGAGCATCCCCCGCAGAAGTAATTTCTTGATAAGGCGTGATGTATATTCCGCGTCACACGGCGACAAAGCGCCAGCCCGCGGAGATAGCCCGCATAAATTGTACAACTCGCCTAACGAACGTAAACACACAGCCACTACTACCTGCACACGACCTGCAAGGAACCGGCTTTAGCAAAGCGAGTACTACTGCTCGGTGATCAGACGCCTAACGACGACGCCTGGAAAACAAAAAGTTTCTAGCCCAAACTAACAAACCATACCATAAAAAGTACTTAATTTTATAGCAATTCTTTCATTTGAAAGTTTAACAATAGTAGAAACGTACGAGCAATACATTGTCGCGAACATATTTAATAAGTTTTAAAAGTTAGATGCTGTTTAAGGTTACAAAAATTATACAATCATTCAATGGTAGGTATCCGCTTCCCTTGAGGATTTACTGTGTCATATCTGTATTTTTAGGCTTTATACAGGGCGACAGTTATTGAACTACATGAAAAAACGTAAATTATGGCGGGCACACACTTTATTTAACATGTAAACGTCACTAAGGATATTCGGATTTCGGTTATGACATGTTCGATTTGCCTGCCATCATTGGCGATGATGTGCCGCAGACGAATAGCGAAATTCTGCGCATGGCCAGCTGATGTTTCGGAACATCGATGATGTCTATGACCTCCTCAATGGCATTTTCAGCTCAGCACTGGTTTTAGGGTTACTGCTGTACACGTTGTCTTTAATATAGCCCCCACAAAAAGGAGTCGCATATGTTCATATCCGGAGAACATGGTGGTCAATCGAGGCCCATGCAGTGGACTGTACCTCAGAGCCAGAATGCGGTCCCCAAAGTGCTCTTCCAGGACATGAAACACTCTCCTGCTTCGATGGGGTCGAGCTCAGTCAGGTTTGAACCACATCTTGTCGAAATCAGGATCACTTTGTATAACGGAGAGGAAATCATCTTCCAAAACCTTCACGTACCGTTCGGTAGTCACCGTGTCATTAAGGAATATCGCACCGATTATTCCGTGAGGTGCCAGGTGCTACCCGCCTCTCTACAGTAAAGAGGTTGTGCATCTGTATCCAGCATTCAGCAGGTGATACGATTGGGTGGGTCTGCCATGTTGATCTGGTGAAGTCTTGATTGAGTCCCCTGTTTAGGACTGATCGTTACATACCACGCAGACTGAACGTCAGTGTCCACCAGGGCCATCCATATCGTTTTCCACACGATCTTTCGTTGGGAGTGTGGGTGTTTCACCTCTGTGACGTTCAGGGATTGACCGCTTTGGAGATCACGATGAACATTCCGCATCGTCATATGATGTGTTGCTGGTATGGCGAGTGGGATCTGAGTGGGGTACTGTCAAGTGGGGGGTACCCCAGGGATCAGTGTTGGGCCCGAACCTGTTCCTTATTTATATAAATGATATGCCCCCTAGTATTATGGGTAACTATAAAACATTTCTGTTTGCTGATGACACTAGCTTGGTAGTAAAGGATGCTGCCTGCAACATTGACTCGGTTTCAAGTAGTGCAGTACATGATCTCAGTTCATGGCTTGTAGAAAATAAACTGACGTTAAATCACAGTAAGACTCAGTTTTTACAGTTCCTAACACACGATTCAACAAAACCTGACGTTTTAATCTCACAGAACGGGCATATGATTAGTGAAACTGAACACTTCAAATTCCTAGGTGTTCAGATAGATAGTAAGCTGTCGTGGAAAGCCCATGTTCAGGATCTTGTTCAAAGACTTAATACTGCCATTTTCACTATTCGAACGGTATCGGAAGTTAGTGATACTTCGACACGTAAGTTAGTCTACTTTGCTTATATTCATTCACTTATGTCGTATGGTATTATGTTTTGGGCTTACTTTTCCCATTCTAGGAGGATATTTTTGGCTCAGAAACGGGCGGTTCGGGCAGTAAGTGGTGTGAGTTCACGACCCTCTTGTCGACCTTTGTTCACGAGTCTGGGTATTTTGACATTGGCCTCTCAATATGTATATTCCTTATTGTCGTTTCTTGTTACCAGTACTAGTTTATTTCCAGCAATAAGCAGCTTTCACTCGGTTAATACTCGGTAGAAATCAAACCTCCATTTGGATCGGACTTCCTTAACTCTTGTGCAAAAAGGTGTGCAGTATACTGCTGCATCCATTCTCAATAAGCTGCCACTCGAATTCAAAAACCTTAGCAGTAATCCACGCGCTTTCAAATCGAAACTGAAGAGTTTCCTCATGGGTCACTCCTTCTATTCTGTCGAGGAGTTCCTTGAAAAATTTAGATGATTCTCATTGTATTGCTGATAGCGTTTGCTTAAACTTATGGACTGATTTTCTTTCAAGTTCATGAACATTTATTTTTATCTGTTATTACTTTTATATTGTAAGTTCATGTACTGACACGTTTCATGACCTTGGAGATTTGCTCCTCAATTTGGTCCTACGGAACTTGACATGTAAATAAATAAATAAGAATAAATAAAACCATAGCTAAATTCGACGTAAAAATAGTTTTGATAACAAAACGATGGGGGGACGTTTCGTGTCATCACCGGGGGTGCTAGAAAAGTAAAGCGTGGTGAAGTGTTCGTAGAAGGCTGTACTGATGTCACGCAGTGTAGAAAAGCGCCGCGACATCGATCAGAGCACGTTGGCGCCCCGGCGTTTTCTGCTAACTTGACACTTGGATGGTCTGTCCACTGTAAACCTATCAGGCTTCCGTGCGTGATCGGCTGCGCCCTTTAACGGTCGGGGCACATGTGCCATGATCTCTGTCTGTCTCTCTGTTGATCACGGCATCGAAGTGTAGTAACAAAAGATGTTATAATAGAAATCGAGCGACCACCACTTACATGCGGCGGCGTCGCAGCTGTACGCAATCAAGGTACACTGGATGGTCGGTTATGCACAAGCAATCCACCACTCTGACGTTTTGTGATGTGTTCCTGTACGGCGGATGCATGAGTGCGAGGCATCCTTGATGGCGACTTTGCAGTCGATAAGTGTCAGATGAGCAGTGTTAAGCTTACATTAACTTCGACTTCCCCATACGTGCTGGCCGCGGAGAGCGGCAGGGCTTATGTAGGCGATATAGTCCGTAAAGGCAGTTGGCCACAGATCTGCAGCTAGCAAAGCGTGTATTAGGCGACGCGTCCGCAGCTCGTGGTCGTGCGGTAGCGTTCTCGCTTCCCGCGCCCGGGTTCCCGGGTTCGATTCCCGGCGGCGTCAGGGATTTTCTCTGCCTCGTGATGACTGGGTATTGTGTGCTGTCCTTAGGTTAGTTAGGTTTAAGTAGTTCTAAGTTCTAGGGGACTGATGACCATAGATGTTAAGTCCCATAGAGCTCAGAGCCATTTATTAGGCGACTGAATGAGTGGCGTGTTTAATGGGTGAACTTGAGACGATCTCCTTTCAGATGGTTCCAAGTATCCATCAGTCTAAGGTCCCAAACAAGGGCCCTAGTCCTGCAAATGGAGAGTGTAGCGGGATCTGGTCCTTTGGCGCTAGGACGCTGTTAAAGTCGCCGACAAGAATGATATCCTCACGTCTGCTCTGAAAAAGAGGAGCCACTTCTTCCGTAAAAAATCGTGCGCGGTCTCGACGACGTGTGGTGCCAGACGGAGCGTAGACATTGATAAGTCACACCTCCAACACAGTGAGTGCCGTCCCACTGGCATCGGGGAATTAGAACACAAACTGTTTAGTAATGTGGGAAACCGCAGCTGCTGAAAGGCATGACTTTAGGAAGAACTCCGCTTACAGCTGAGAAAACTGTTGTTAATTAAAACACGACCGATTTTGCGTCTTCAAGCCGCATATTTAGGTGAACCTACACGGTAAAAAGCAAAGCGCCGTGTCGCCACATTTTGTGAGTATTATAATTAATAAAGGAGTGTCTAAAATATACTCACAACGTTAAAAGGTCATAGGCATACCCATCGCTCCTAATCAAAGTTTACTATTGAGAGAACATCGTCAACACGATGGCGAGAGGAAGGTAAAGAGAACGTGCTCCATTCTTTAAAATCTGACTGCATCCATAAAAAGAGGTAACATTTTATAGTGAGTGGACGCTAAAATTTTTTAAAAGGAGGCCGGATTGTCGATAAAGAATTGTCACCGTTAACATGATTAGTCGCGGCATGTGAAAATCGCTATCTGGAAGGTATCAGGTGGTAATTTCTTACCAGTGTGACAGCAGGGCAGCTCAGTGCAAGGCAACGCAAAAGCGGTCCGCACGAATGACGAAGAGAGACTAGCTGGCTGGCGGAACGGAAGCTATTCATGTGGACAGTGTGACGTCATATACTCATGACTAGGAGCGCTAAGTCGCTACCTTTACAAACAAATAATATTAGCCAGAATGCTATGATGCTTTAATTCCAATTGGTTACTCAACGTGAACTGTTAGTTTTCTTTTTTTTGTTTTTTACAAGTTTCCACTTTCTCTAATATATCCAAAATATGGCTTTTATGTTTTTTGTGAAGTATTTTCAATTTTCTGAAGGGATTGTGATGCTGTGGCCCTCATCGCTTGAATGCACTGTTAATGCAGATCGCGGGTTATTTAAGTTAAGGTGTTCCTGAAACCTTATTAGAAATGACCTATAGGTTTGTCCCATATATTTCTTTGGGCAATAATTATATATAACGCAATATACACCTGCTTCATTATATTTACCACAGGTTTTTCCTTGTGCCCAAGTTTTCTGCCTTTACCTGAAAATGTTTCTAGATGTCATACGTTTGCCAATTTTTTCGGGCGTTGCGCCCAGATATGGGATTTTACAATAAAATCATGTTTGGGCGCAATCGTTGTGAGTATATTTTAGACATTCCTTTATTAATTTTAATATCCACAAAATGTGATGACGCCGTACTTTGCTTGTTACGGTATAGGTTCACCTGACGATGCGGCTTGAGGCTACGAAACCGGTCGTGTTGTAATAAACAATAATTTTACCAGTTGTAAGCGGAGTTCTTCTTAACATCCTGAATTAGAACACGTCATCAGCCTGTAGCCCCTCCTTGAGGTGTATTGTGAAGTGTGTGAAGTATGAGACATAAGACAGCCCGGTTAGCCGTTCGCTCTAACGCACGGATTTCCGGATTGGGAAGGAGCGTCAGGTCCCCGGCACGAATCCGCCCGGCGGACTTGTGTCGAGGTCCGGTGAGCTGGTCAGTCTGTGGATGGTTTTTACGCGGTTTTCCATCTGCCTCGGTGAATGCGGGCTGGTTCCCCTAATTCCGCCTCAGCTACACTATGTCGGCAAACAAGTTCTCCACATCCGCGTACACTACCATTACTCTACCACGCAAACATAGGGGTTACACTAGTCTGGTGTGAGACGTTCCCTGAGGGCGAGGGAGGGGGGGGGGGTGTCCACCGGGGGCCGAACCGCACAATAACCCTGAAAGAGCAATTCGGTGTGGGGCGGCGGAGGGGTGAAGTGGACTGCGGTAGTCGTCGAAGGGTTGTGGACCATTGCGGCTGCGTCGGGGGCGGAGCCTCTCCGTCGTTTCTAGGCTCCCGGCTAACATACAATACAATGGGACATAAACGCCGTATAACCATAAATGTTGGGAAGGATGTTATGCTGATCTCTTGGAGGAAAGCTATATCGACGTCAGCTGCTTAACGTCTCCAGTAGCAACCGTAACTTAGGATGAGTGCAAATGTTGTTGACGTTGATGATCACAGTTCTATATACATGAGTTCCGTCTCCCTGTGAAAAGTCACCATCAGCCACTAAGATGCAAAGGTGGCCAGTGAAGAGTGTCGTAACCGCCATTGCCCACTATTGTGGTCGATGTCCCAGTGTAGTGTGGGGAGAGCCCTTACGCTTTTCATCGTTTGCTGACGACGTCCCAGCCTCTTCAGTATCACCCGCCTATGAGGTAAGGGCGGTCAGTGGTTGTGGGTAGGTATCGACCATCACGGCATCAGAAGTTATTCCGACATGGGGCTGGCTGCAGAGATCAGCTCGTGGGGTTGGAGACTTGGTTGGAAGTGGAATGTCACGGGGCTTGGTCTCTAGGCCTGCGGAGAGTTTGATAGCCGCGATCTCCGAACTGCTCTCTGCGGTCGCAAGAGATTCATCTTCCATGGCTGATGTCTACAAGAGACAGTCATCGGAGGGGGTCCAACGTCGCTTCTTATGCTTCCACGGCGCCTGTTGCTTGCGAACAGTGAGTCAGAATCGGAATACGGATGGTCATCTGCCTCCGAAAGGAAAGCAGAGGTCGTCGCAATCTTGGCACCTACATCCATAGCATCAAAAGTTGAAGCTGGTAGTGACTGCTATTGAACGGCATCTAGCTGTTGCTCCACCCCCGCTACATCATTGTTCGAATCTACGCCATTGGAAGTTGACGTCTCGGGAGAGAGAATCTGTCCTTCTTCAGGCGTAGATACTGGCCTCACTGCCACACTTTTTTTTGCTTTTCACTTTATTGATACATACATAACCCACTTTCTAACACTTTTGAGTGGGTGTACTAACACTAAACTTTGCTATTAGTTTTACAAAAGTGGTTTATTTATATGACCACACTTCCAAGCAAATAAAATAATAGTATGTATCAATGAACGGCCTCTTAGCCTCTCTGGAGTCCACCCAGAGAGTTGCCCGTCCCTAGCCGCGTGGAGGCGGGCCGCTACTACTAGAAAAACCACTCCATTTATACCATTCTTGTATTCCTTGCACCACCATATTAAACTAACTACAACTACAAGCTACTACAAGTCAGAGACTTAAACGAACAATATATTTACATATTTACATTTGCGCAGAATATGTTGAGCGCGTACACGCTACTTAACCTCTCCCAAGGTAGGTTCGCTGAGTCTCCTTTGAGATTTTGTTTATCAGTTTTGCGAAATTGTTAATCAGTTCGCCATTCCTCAATATTTCCTCAACATTCCTTGTTTGTAGAAGCTGCCTCTGAACTTAGACAGCCTGTTCGATTATTGGGCAGTCAAACACTGTATGTTCAGGCGATCCCTCGTAGGCACCACAGTCACACTCTGGTGTTGGCATTTTACCTATTCGATGTAGGTACGTGGGATAGCGACCATGACCTGTAAGGAAATGAACTAAGCCCTGGGGGGCTTCATTACATTGTTCTTTAGTCTTTCCCTTACCGTAGGTAGAAACCTATGGACTCTACGGCGCGTATTAGACCTATCCCATTCTGTCACAGCGTAATTAAGGGGGAAGTTCGTGGCCACATGCTCTTGCGACTGATCGCCCAGTGGGAGTTGCGTGAGGCATCGTTGGAGGCACGCCGACCTGACATTGCCTTTCTAGACACATCCAGAACACGTGCGTGGCTATCCGTCAGACATTATTACTGCTTGGCAGACAACATTGTTGATGTATGACAGGACGCGTTTAGTTAGCTCCATCTTAACTTGCTTGACTCCATTAAGGACCGGATGTGTTGTGAATTTGTTCCATTTTTCTGCTACGTGGCTGAGCACTTTCCATATGGTTGTCAGGCAGCAATGACAGCGTCAGGTGGCACTTCAAAAGGAAGCTTCAAGACGCCCAGAGAGCGTAATCTGAGCTCCGCGTGATCGACTGTGAGCGGTCCTCTGTGTCCGTCGGTGTGTTTGAACTTCAGGCCGCCAGCATTTCTGGACACTACGTCATGACAGGCGGTGTCGCTTGTCATTTTGACATGCACGACGTTGCTAGTGATAGAGGGGTTGACGCCTACTATATCCTTGGCACTGAATGCAAATGCCTCTGAGCACTATGGGACTTAACATCTGTGGTCATCAGTCTCCTAGAACTTAGAACTACTTAAACCTAACTAACCTAAGGACATCACACACATCCATGCCCGAGGCAGGATTCGAACCTGCGACCGTAGCGGTCATGCGGTTCTAGACTGAAGCGCCTGGAACCGCACGGCCACACCGGCCGGCCCTTGGCACTGATGTGAACTTCGTCGCGAATGCAGCATTCAAATTCAAAACCCCTGAGTCGTGAACAGTCCAACTGAAAACTGAATTTGACTGTGTTTTTGTGATATGTGTTAGCCATGGCGCGTCTATAAACGGTCACAGCACTAAGCAGCGGCGAAGATGTAAACAGACTGTGTGCGCTCGCGAAAACCACGGACGGCACGGACGCAAACACGTCCTCGCCGCTACACTGCCGAAGGCTAACTGTCCACTCAGCTGCGGAGGCAGACAAGCTACACAAGAAACCTACTTACATAATCGAATTGGTGGAATGCTTACAATTTGCGTTGGAATCATCACTTCGTCACAGAGATTTTCATAATGAATTTATAGTGAAAATCTGTATCTCACAAAATATCAATAAAGGGTTAAATAGCATATGTAACAAAAGTAATGTCACTATACTAACCAGTAATAAAGCACTGACGCCCCTTCTTATGTCTGGGTCAGCATGCTAAGATATTCGTCATTGTGCGTGAACGTTTTGGCTACTGTACTTTCAGTAATAGGATTACACTATAATTTCTGTGAAAAGCTGTCTAATGTTCTTGATCAGTAAACTCTCATATGCTAGTAGTATTACACTGAAGAGCCAAAGAAACTGGTACACCTCTGTAATATCGCACAAGGCTCCCCGCGAACACGCAGAAGTGCCGCAACACGATGTTCCATGGACTGGACTAATGTCTGAAGTGGTGCTAGAGGGAACTGGTGTCATGAATCCGTAAGAGTACGAAAATCTCTTCTGAACAGCACGTTGCAAGGCATCCCACATACGCTCAATAATGTTCACGTCTGCGAAGTCTGGTGGCCAGCGGGAGTGTTAAACTCACAAGAGTGTTCCTGGAGCCACTCTAGCAATTCTGGACGTGTGGGGTGTCGCATTGTCCCGATAGAATGGCCCTAGTCCGATGGAATGCACAATGGACATGAATGGACGGAGGTGATCAGAGAGGATGCTTATGTACGTGTCAACTGTTCTCCACACGCCCCACGCCATTACAGAGCCACCACCAGCTTTAACAGTCCCCTGCTGACATGTAGGGTCCATGCTTTCATGACGTTGTCTCCATTCCCGTACACATCCATCCACACCATACAATTTGAAACGAGACTCGTCCGACCAGGCAACGAGTTTCCAGTCATCAACGGCCCAGCGTCGGTATTGAGGGGCTGACGCGAGGCGTGAAGCTTTGTGTCGTACAGTCATCAAGGGCACACGAGTGGGTCGTCGGCTCCGTAAGTCCAAATCGATGGTGTTTCGTTGAATGGTTCGCACGCTGAAACTTGTTGATGGCCCAGCATTTAAATCTGCAGAAATTTGCGGTAGGTTTCATTTCTGTCACGGTGAATGATTCTCTTCAGTCGTCGTTGGTCCCGTTCTTGCAGGATCTCTTTCCAGTCACAGCAGTGTCGGAGATTTGGTGCTTCACTAGATTCCTGATATTCACGGAACACTCGTGAAATGGTCGTACGGGAAAATCCCCACTTCATCGCTGTCTCGGAGATGCTGTGTCCATCCCTCGTGCGCCAACTATAACAGCAAGTTCAAACTCACTTAAATCTTAATAGCCTACCGTTGTCGCAGCAGTAACCGATCTGACAATTGCGCCAGACAATTTTTGTCTTATATAGGCGACCGCAGCGCCGTATTCTGCCTGTTTACATATCTCTGTATTTGAACACGCATGCCTATACCAGTTTCTTTGGCGCTTCAGTGTATATTACTGATTTACAGGCTATGTCTGTCTACTTACAAGAGATTAAATGTAATTTACGTTGTGCCATACACGTTTCGTCTTATTTTAATGAGTTATTTTCACTTGTATTACGTGTTAGCGTGCTTGCTGTTCTGCTGGTGAAGAATACCTTCTGCTACACCACTAAGAACTGTTGTCAGGGCAGCACAATATCTTTCCACTATGTTGCTGACAATAACTGTTCGTTGTGTTGTCGGAAGAGAAGTACCAGCAGCACAGCAATCACATTCAGAATAACACCAACACATGCTACCACTCAAGATTCCTCAATAAATGTAAAACGAAATGTGTCTGACAAAACGTAAGATGTGTTTCGCACTGACTTCACCGTTAACCGTAAGCATTCTACCATTTTAATTGTACCAGCAAATGGCTTGCGGTGTGCACATTTATGGTAGTAAACTGAGGTTTTATCTTGTTGCATTAGGAAAATGTAACCATTCCACAAAGTACGTTGTTTACAAAACGAATGTTGCTCAAATCTGTGGGGCCCGCACCAAAGAGGAGTAATAGGGTTATTGTACGTATACAGTGAAAGTCACCACAAATGGTCATAGGGTAGTTTGAACCATAGATGAGCGTCACTAAGATGCTGAGAAACCTGAAGTGGCAGACGCTGGACGATTGTAAACAACCGTCCCACAAAAGCTTGAAATTACAAGAAGTAGTCTCACATAAGCATGAAGGGAAAACGTGATGGTGTTGGTGAATTTTAATGGGAAAAAGCCAACTTCCATAGCCTGAAGAACCACTATCAAGTGATGAATCTATGAAAACACCATAGCACGCTGTGTATCGCACCTGTAGGGATCGTAAAGACAATATTAGGCTAGTCATAGCACTTAAGCGGCCATTATTTCAACGCTCCATAGGAACTGCTTTCTGCCATGCACTTCACGCTTTTGGAGAGTGTAGACACATGTAGAAACTTGAAAATTATTACTAATTTCCGGAACCGGTCGTTTAACAAACGTTCCTGCGCAAGTAACTGTACAAATACTACATTCTGATTACGTGCTGTTGCTCATTGCCACATTGACATCACCCACTCCTGTAGCCGTGTTCTCTGAAGCACCTGTGTGGCGGCGCGCGACGCAGAGTTTTGACACTTGAGCGGAGTGACTCTTGAACGGAGAGGGAACGTGTTGACATTTGTACGGAGCACAGGCCACTTCAGGTAGTGGACAGGATGTTCCAGAAGCAGGATACACTGGCCTGTCCGTCGCTACCTGCGACATATTCTGGGGTAGGCGAAAACCCTTCTCCTGCAAAAAAAAAAAAAAAAAAAAAAAAAAAAAAAAAAAAAAAAAAAAAAGTTCCCTATCCTCACAACAGTTCGTAGTGTGCGTAGCTCCCTCCCAGACCTCAGTAGTTGCAGTTTGCACGCGGGATTAGCCGAGCGGTCCCAGGCGCTGCAGTCATGGACTGTACGGCTGGTCCCGGCGGAGGTTCGAGTCCTCCCTCGGGCATGGGTGTGTCTGTTCGTCCTTAGGATAATTTGAGTTAAGTAGTGTGTAAGCTTAGGGACTGATGACCTTAGCAGTTAAGTCCCATAAGATTTCACACACAATCAAACAATTAATACTTCCAGTTGACCTCTGACTGGTAAGAAGTGCTGAGATAATGCACCAAAATGAAGCCTTTACTGATTTACAACGGTCATCAGTATATAGTGGACTATACAAAGAAACAAAAGGTAATTTACTGGCGTTGTGTAAACTTTAAAAAGAATAAATTCAGAGGAAGACTATCCACAAAAAATAGTACAGTTTTAAGGAAAAGCAGCCATGTTTGCATTCCAGATGAAGCTGCAAATGAAGTGCGAAAACATTTTGTCAGCGCAAAGACCCGGCAAAAGAAACAGACGCTACAGTTTCATCTGTTTACATTGAAGAAGTAGGGCTGTTCTTCATTTTAGGCTACGACTTAGCAACCTCGTTACCATCACACAGAAGCGCGAAACAATCGTTACATTACATTAGGTGAAAATATATGGGAACCACATAAGATCCCACCGATTCTAGAAGATTATTCTTTCAAGAAAATAATTTACTGATGACTGATGACAGCAAATTTTTACTTGCAGTTGATAACACTGAACCGAATGACAGGATACTAGTGTTTTGTTGGGCAAAAGGAAAAATGTGTTTAACAAACTGCGAATCATTCTTTGTGGATGGAACACAGTTCGAGCAAGCAGTTTCGACAATTGTTCATATGCCACGCCGACCTGAATAATTCTTGGGAGGAAACAAACACGATTCAAGTTGTTTACGCTTTGTAGTCAAATAAAAAACGAGAAACATATGAACCTTTACTTAAAGCTATTAAAACAAACGTGACTGGTTGGAACCCCACTCTCTGATGATGGACGTCGAAACTGCCATTGTCCAGGCAACTAACTGTTTGTTTCCTGGAACAGATCACTGGTTGCAATTATCATTTTATCAAGGTTTGTGGAAACAAGTTCAGTGTTGCGGCCTCGTTCCAGCCTCATAAGGAAAACGAGGAAATACGCTGTCACATAAGAATGTGTTCTGGCTATCGAATCTTCACCTGAAAATGTTGGATGATTGTTGGCTGTGTATTCAGGAGAGCACGCCTGAAAGCCGTAAGCTTTAGGTCTTTTGCGACAATTTTGTGGACCAGTGGCTCGTAACGAAAATATTCCAAGAGACATGTGGAATTTCAGTGGATGGCGCCTGCCGAAGTGGCCGAGCGGTTCTAGACGCTACAGTCTGGAACCGCGGGACCGCTACGGTCACAGGTTCGAATCCTGCCTCGGGCTTGGATGTGTGTGATGTCCTTCGGTTATTTAGGTTTAAGTAGTTCTAAGTTCTAGGGCACTGATGACCTCAGAAGGTAAGTCCCATAGTGCTCAGAGCCATTTGATCCATTTTGCAGTAGATGGCACAATCGCAATGATAGCGTCTAAGGTAGATGGAATCCAAGAATAAATACATTAATATCAAAAGTTCATTTGTGAAAAATCTTCGAGAAGATGCAGAGTGCCACCGGCGCCAGTTTCACCGACTGACTTTAAACTTTGATGGAAAAAGAAGAAAAAAGTCAGCAATAAAGACTGAAGAAACGACTGAAAAGGCTTTAAACAAATTCGAAACTGATGTGAAGTTAAAATATTTTCTGACTTGTGTGACCTACGCACGGAAGTTACAATGAAGAAGAAAACGTCAGGATCATTGAAAAATTTGTAAATATTGAAAATTAGTGTAATATAATCATTGGTAACCTTATAAATATTGTAAATAAATTTAATGGGAGAGGAAAAGAGGGTACCTCTTTGTGATGTTCCCTGGAAACGACATAAAGTCGGCTAAATGCCTCTTGAAATTTGTAAAATTTCGCTTATGAGACTGACAAGATTATCTCAAAGGCCAAGCCTCCTCGTGAGTGGTTCTTACAATCAAAATTTGTATGGGCGGACACTGAATACAAAATCTTTGCAGCAGAAACTCAGGCAAATGAGATGCAATTAAATCCACACTTTCTCCCTCCTTTAGAAGATGAGAAAACCAGTGTGAAGTGGGTAAAGATAAAATAAATTATCAAAAAAAGTGACCGGTTGCCGTTTTGCAACATTTCAAAATATGTTGAAACTAATCTCTTGTAGCACGTGTCGTGGGGTATAGCAGGTCTGTCGGGGATGCGGCTAGGAGAGCAAGAACCACCACCTGTGATTTGAGCGGTCACCGTAAAGTGGGATGGTCAGACGTCGTTACTTGGCACAACACGACCGATTGGTAGCTCAGAAGAGGTGCAAACTATGTAATTAGGTTCGGCGTAGGCTTTGATACGAATATACAGTATATACGGTGCAGTGCTAAAGGGGAGACTCCACCCAAAAAGTTAACTTTTCTTCTACTTTGCTGGTAGCAACCAAATTTTGAAATCGTGTCTATTATGTAAAGATGTAGCAATATCTAAGTTTTGAACTTAATTGGTTTTCAAGTTTTGGATTTTTAATATGATTTTAATGGTATTCTTGAAAACCAACTTTTGTCAGTCACACCACAATTTTCACATGCCAGATATTGTAAGTACATTCACAAGACATAGTTCAACGGTTCTGTGCATTCATCTTAAGAGAAGTGTTAATAATTTGTTTTCAGTGTTTATTTCAAATTTGTGCCTTAAATCTTCTTTAATTCTAGGTACATAAATGTGATGATAAGTAAACAAATTATATTTTCGATAATATTAACGCATAGAACTATGCAAACATATCAAGTATACTTTCTGTAAAAATTTCAATGAGATTAGTTAATATTTATGATAAAAAAGTTGGCACTGATCTTAGAGAAAGAAACCTATGATAAAATGGATTTTAAAATGTTATCAAAAAATGAGTGTTATTACAAGACATGTGCTCATTAAAATTCACAGACACTATCACGTTTTCACTTCATGCTTATATGAGGCTTCTTCTTGTAGTTTCTAGATCAGGATAGCCTTTTCCTTAAATTTTCTGAATAAAAATGTACTCACAGTCTTCCTGAGGGGGTGCAGTGGTAGGGAGTGATATCTGCTTGTAAGACATTGCCTATTTCCTTAGAGATTGTTGGTGGTACTGGACAGGACTTCAGAGTATTCCTTAAATTTATATTTACATAGTCCATCGGCAAAGAAACTGATTTCCAACGACTGGCTGCTAATTGTTTCGCTTTAGTTTTCTATGGGAATCTTGGAACTCGTTTTTCCCAGTTTGAATGTATGCCAACTTCGGAGTAAAGAAGATTCTGTTTGATGGTAATAGAAATCAGAAATGTTTAGACTTACATGTACATGCTGCTTTTTTAGGCAGTGAAGATAACGAAATTCACCCACAGAAGCTCACTGGTATACTTTAACTTAAGAGCTTGTTTTCGAATTAGCATTACTCGAAAAATGGTACTAAACATCGATCCTCTAGTGAAAAGCCAAATAAGTAATATTTATTGATATTCTGTGTTTTTATGTTTAACGTTTAAATAAAATGGTAACGAAATATAAATCTGTCAACTTAAATTTCGTCCTAAAGCGGCAGTCATCATAAGACTACAACAGTCGTAACAAATACCATGTTTCTTACTTATCTACCCAGCGTTCTTTGCGTCGTCAAAATATTAAAGGAGTTGTTGAATTTCATTGCCAGCTTATAGCTCCCCCATTCCTCTCCAGATGGTAGCCTAATTAAAGAATTATCGTGCTGCTAATGGTTTGATATTAATTTGGGATAAGGCATCGAATCCGAAATGAATGTATTACCAGGAAGAAGTCAGGTGCTGTCATTACTTCATCGTTATTACGCAATTTACGGTGCGCAATAACGATCGGCATAAATAAAAAAAATGTACAAAATAATGCGGAAACTAGCTAGTCAAATTTTGGTCCGAAATGTGAATTAATTTTGCATCTGTCTGGAAACTACTGTAAATGAGCACTTTATAAGGAAGTCCAAAAAAAAACTATCTTTTTTATTTACGAGGGTCGGTCAAAAAGTAATGCCTCCCATTTTTTTTCTACTTAAAAAAATTAAGTTAAGTGAAAAATTTGAATTTGGCGCCATTCCTCAAACCTTCTTCTGCAATCCACTGCAGTAGTAACTTTCTGTGTCAACAGGTGGCAGCACAGCAGAAGTTTGTAAGATGGCCGACATCGATGTTCGTTTGAGACAGCGTTGTGTGATTGAATTCTTGAATGCAGAAGGTGAAACGCCCATACGCATTCATGAAAGACTGAAGAAGGTTATGGTGTTGTGACAGTGGATGTCAGCACTGTTAGACGATAGGTTCGTCGTTGTAAGGAAGCTGAAGGGCAAACACCATTGACTGACGAAAAGCGGAGCGGCAGGCCGGTGAGTGCAGTGACTCCACACAACATTCAGCAAGTTGATGACATCATTTGTGGTGACCGTCGGGTGACTGCAGATGAAGTGTGTCGCATTATTTCTCTTAGTAAAGGCAGTGTGATCACGATTATTAAACAATTGGGGTACTCAAAAGTTTGTGCACGGTGGGTTCCAAGAATGTTAACCGATCAGAATAAAGAGGCAAGGAAAACAATAGCCTCCCAACACTTGCAGCGCTTCCGTTTGGAGGGAGATGAGTTTCTGAAAAAAATTGTGACCGGGGACGAAACATGGGTGCATTTTTTTGAACCCGAATCAAAGAGGCAGTCAATGGAGTGGCGTCACACAAGCTCGCCAAGGAAGAAAAAATTCAAAACTGTGCGATCGGCAGGGAAAGTTATGGCAACAGTTTTCTGGGATACAGAGGATGTGATTCTGGTTGATTTTTTGGACCAGGGATGCACAATAAATTCCTTTCAATACGTCACAACCCTCAAAAAACTTAAAGCACGTCTTCAGCGAGTTCGCCCAACAAAATCAATGGCAGATGTTCTTCTTTTGCATGACAGTCGTCACACCTCTGACGAGATTGTCAAAATTGGATGGGAAGTTTTGCCTCATCCCCCATACAGCCCTGACCTGGCACCATCAGACTTCCATCTGTTCGGGCCACTAAAAGAAGCTCATCGTGGGATTCATTTTGAAGATGAGGAGGCCGTCAAAACATCCGTGCGTCAATGGCTTAGGAAGCAGAGCTGTGATTTTTACCGTGCTGGGATACATGCCCTTGTTCAAAGATGGACCAAAACTGTAGAGATGGGCGGAGATTACATTGAAAAATGACAAAATGATCCTCAATGTTGTGGTTTTCAACCTATGTAATTGCATTTAAATTTCCTGACAATTAAACGTAGAAAAAAAATAGGAGGCATTACTTTTTGACTGACCCTCGTACTTGCATTTAAACTATTAATCAAGTCGGTAAAATCCACTCTTCTTATCATTTTTCAGTTCATTAATGACTTATTCGGTTAATTATGGATACGGGGAGGTTCCTGTGAGGTAGCTGTAACTGAGGATTATACATCTTAACACTCATGAGTTGCTAAAGTATTTGTTGTTGGACGATTCGCAACAAACACTGTCAAGCCTTTTACAATTCTAAATGATAAATTGGTCGGGTCTTACTTCACAGCTGTGCTGCCGGTGCGGCGAGGCCCGTTATACCACGACAATGCACGGCGAAAGGCTCTTCACCGCAGTTAACTTTGGGCCCCCAGCGTTCTTCTTAAACACTGGTTAACCCTGACGCTTTGCGCTGTGCCAAATTACTTCTCCATATTATGCCTGGCCATACCGTACGTGGTATCTTGCAGTGAACCATGTCTTGCGTCCTCTCGCAGCAGAATTCCTCCTTTGCGTCTGACCCGCTGGCTTGCTACTAACCGACTCTCGTTCACCAGAAACCGCTAGACTGCTGCTCGCTGCCGCTCCCAGCGACAGTACGACAATGACAGAAATCTCTTTGGTTTACGTAACGACATTCCCTAACTTGGCCAGTATGTCTACCACAATTCTTTACATTCTATTTCATTGGTTATTTTGCACACGGGAAATAATTAAAACATATAGACATCACAATAATACACACAACATGTTTGTACACTTAATTTAAATGTACGTAGTAACTAATACAGGAAAAAATTTATATGTGGTCACTGTGTTATAGTGTTACAAGTTCTCATGAATACAACAGTCTTAAAAGTAAATTTGGCACGAAATGCATTAATGAGCCACTCTCAAGCGATGCATGGTTGCTCACTGCTAAGGTGAGGGCGCGAGCCATCTCGCACGAACAGCTTTGCTCAGCTGCTAGACTTCTTATTGTACTTGTACCTGTGGAAAGCCGGTTAGCGCGGCAAGTGCCCCAGGCTCCGTGTAAATGTCACTCCTTGCAAATGTTCGAACCCCCGCCACTTGGATGGAAGCTGGGTCGAACCTTGGTAGTAGATGAAATATTCACTGCATGTATTTGACTGGCAAGGACAGGAGATTTGGTGGCGTATAATTCGTGATCACCAGTCTTTGGGCCAACGTCCTGTATTAAATTCCAAACGTCAGTGCAATGTCCCGTGAAGTGAGGGCATGCGACGATCTTGACGGTGATCTATCCATCACATTTATCCTCAGCTCGTGGTCTCGCGGTCGCGTTCTCGTACCCGAGCACGGGGTCCCGGGTTCGATTCCCGGCGGGTCAGCGATTTTCACCTGCCTCGAAATGACAGGGTGTTTGTGTTGTCCTCATCACTTCATCATAATTCATGAAATCGGCAAGATTGGACAGAGCAAAGGTTGGGAATTTGTATAGGCGCTGACAACCGTGCAGTTGAGAGCCCCAAAAACCAAACATCATCTTCATCATCATCCGTCAGATGGGGACAAGCTTGGCAGCCGTCTTAGTGCTATTAGAGCTGAAAGGCTATGTGACGGCACAGGATTTCACCCTCTCCTTTCTCTCATCATTATCATCCAACGCAAACATAGCATTACACTAAGCATGTACTCATTACACTCACCTACGCTCCACAAATACATATACGACACAATTCTCACACGTCCTGAAGGGAAGACCGAATGTGTGCGGAGGAATATTTTATTTATTTATTTATTTATGCATTTGTTTTACCTGGCAAGATTAGGGCCTTCAGGCCCTCTCTTACACCTAACCAGGCATACTCAAATTGAACGAATTTCAGTTTGTATAGAACGTAACGTGTTATACAGTATTAATGTTAAAGAAGAACAAATAGAGATTTTAACAGTAGTACAATGATAACTATAACAATAAAAATATTACAACAATCAATAATAATAATAATAATAATAATAATAATAATGATAATAATGACTAAGCATATGAAAGTAAACATATTTTTCTATTATGAATGTCAGTACTATTACTGGTTGGGAATTTTCTCGTTATGTTCTTACAGCTTGTGAGTTATTCTCATCGGGCAGAGACATAAGACGATAGAATGGGGTGAAAGAGATATAGAAGAGGTAGCTAGGTTAGAGGAAGAGAAATAGAATGGTAAAATTGGAAGCTATGATGGAGAGGAGAAAGAAAGAGATGAGAGGGGCACAGCAGTGGTGGCTATACCGTCCTTAATATATAAGTTTTGAGTCCCCTCTTGAATGCTGTGTGGTTCTGGATAAGACGCAGATCACAGGGGCGCGCGTTCCATAGTCGTATGGCTGAGATGGAGAATGACACGGAGAAAGATTTTGTGTTATGTAAAGGTACAGTCAAGATGCTAGACGTATCCGATCTGGTATTGCGGTTGTGGAATGATGATAGATGTTTAATGTGAGAAGATAAGTATTGGGGGCACCAGTGGCTAAGAAATCGATGAAGTAAGCACATCGTGTGGAGATCGCGTGTCTTATGTGGGCGTATCCAACCTAGCTGGGAGTATGAAGGACTGATATGATCATACAACCGTATATTGCACACGTATCTAACGCAAGCGTTCATTACTAGCTCGAGGCATCTCGAATTTTCACTATTTGTGCCGTGTTGAACTACATCACAGTAATAAAGAAGAGGCAAGACTAGTGTTTGGACTAATTTTTGTATAACATGCCACCCATTCCGTCCGGCGGTTGGGATTTCCCTGCCAACAATGCTATGCGACCTTTACATTTTTATCATGACAGCTGTTATGAGAAATGGGACTCCGGCAATCTGTTCAGAAATGAGTACCTACATATTCTCCTGAGAATCCGGTACTGAAACTGTAATCTCTCTTTCTTCGTAATAAAGTAAGTGTTTTTGCTTCCTTATAGTAATTATTATTACTGTAGAATAAAAGAAGTCCCGTCGGAACTTGCCAATAACACGATGAGTTTCAGCCGTAGTGAAAAGTATTTGGTGAAACTCTCGAGGAAGAGAGTCAGAAGGAGAAAAGTGTTGGCAATCTTAGAAAGTCCGGCACTGCTTGTAAAAAGCGCGGAAGAGGAAGAGAAACGAGGGAAAGAGGAAGTGAAGAGCGCAGACAGTGAGTAGTTGGCCGGATTTGAGCAAATGCCGGGGGAGCGGTCGCGGCGAGGCGGCGGGGTATCGCGGCAAAGGAACTCGCCAACCGGACAAGCTGCGTTGCCAGGCCAGCGGAGGAAATAATGCTCCGGGCACTTCTTTGCATTTCGAGGCAGCTCGCTCCCGACACTTGAGCGGCGGGCTTTCTGCTCGCTTTTCGCTTCCCTCCCGGTTCTCCGCCGACGTTCAGATCATTACAGGCGGGACCGTTTACTCTACTCGGAGCAGCCTGCTGCAGGGAACTCTGCCGTTTAGTGCAGAGGAGGGTGGTAGCTAAGGAAACTCCTGACTGTGACGGTGCATCTGACGGTCGTAAAAACTGTGTGGCAGATTGTGGTCGTCGAACCTGTGGTGAACGTGGAGTGTGCAGCGCCCAAGCAGAACGGAAGTTGTATGATCCAAAACAAAACAGATTCTAGTTAGGGTTACCAGATTTCGGAATGCGAAAAAGAGGACATTTTCCATATTTTAGGATGAAAAAAGAGGACAATTTCTATTTCTTAAATTTATTACATTAGAAAAAAAATAAAAACATTACACACATCTCACACACCTACGTATTTTTTATTTGACTGAATCTTTTTTAAAAGTTTCTTTTCTTGACACAAATATTTAAAAAAATTCTTCCTATTCAAATTTCTAAAATTAAATTTCACCACTGCAATGCCCTTTACAGTGTCAATAGTGAGTCTATTTCTCTCCTTTGTCTACTGTGCCTCTATTAAGGACAACAACCTCTCCACACAAGCATTATGGGCTGGCAATGCGAAGAATTGTGCAATTTTAATTAACTCGCCAATATGCTCCTCACTGCTACACAACTCAACATACTTTCACCACTTCTTATGGGCCGGATCTGATTTTCTATCAAATGTGGCTATGAATTTTTTTTTTAAACTGAAAAACTGATCAAAGCACTTTTCATCGTCAATTTTAATATACTAATTCAACAAAAATTTGATTGATTCTTCCACGTTAGACTACGATATATTTGAAAAATCGAGCTACTTAAAACAAGAAAATTTACAAAATGGTTCCATCCACATATTCAGATACTCCAAATATCCTTCATAGAGGGTACCAACATGGCACTTAAAATGCTTCACATTCAAAACATAACCATCATTTCCCATTTGAAACAATCTTTCTTTCACACTGAAAGATATAAAATTTTCATCTTTTCTGTGCTGAAGAACACCACGAAGGGAATACAGTACATTCATGACATCGATAAGGGAGTTATCTTCCCTTTCTAAGGTACTAATATACTTATGAAAAATGCCAACTAAAGATTGGATATGCCATAGATATAGCTCATTGATAGAGTCCGTAAATGCACACTTCCTCTTTGGCATGATGTGAAACTATCTAAAACAAAAGTTAAACAAAGAATGATCAAAACGTATTGTTCAGCTAAACCATGAAAAAGTCTTCACTTACAAAACTTAACTATAATTCTTTGCAATAAGCTATATTTTGAAATTCAACAAACTTATCCAATAAGATGAATACGGAAAGTAAAGATGTAGCTGGATGATCAACAAGTTTGCTAAAAACACGTGTGTCACACAAAAACAAACAGCACGTAGATAATCACAGCTATGCTTTGACCATAGATACTACCTATGGTCGAAGCTGCTATCTCGAAGGTAAAAGATGCATAATCTGTATGCAATACAGATCGATATTTTCGATTTTGTGAGTGCAACAGATCGAATTTAAGGTAATAACAAATGATGCAATTCAATGACCGTAGTAAAAAGTACATAAATTGTTGACGATACGACATGAAAACAAAACTCAAAATATCTTCGTTCCCAAAACCAAAAAAATACGGACGTTAACAAAAAAAAATGGTTCAAATGGCTCTGAGCACTATGCAACTTAATTTCTGAGATCATCAGTCGCCTAGAACTTAGAACTAATTAAACCTAACTAACCTAAGGACATCACACACATCCATGCCCGAGGCAGGATTCGAACCTGCGACCGTAGCGGCCACGCGGTTCCAGACTGAAGCGCCTAGAACCGCACGGCCACACGGCCGGCTGGACGTTAACAGAAATCGCAAAAATGTATACGGACGCTCCATTTCACGTCGAAAATGAGGACATGTCCGCGTAAATGCGGATGTCTGGTAACTCTAATTCTAGTAGTTTCAGGGCACGAAATGAAACAGCATTTTGCCAGTATTATAAGGCAATGGTGGCAAAAGTAAGAACATCGGTTGAACAAAATTAAATCTATACTAACACGTAAGGGGGAAAAGTTATTAGCAAACATCTCAAAGTTCTTGGCCGATTTACTTCAAATTTTTGCCCTATATACTCTAATGAACATTTTAACGGTCATGAGCAATGGCAAGGAAAGAATTTCTGAAGAAGAGGAATTTGATAACATCGAGTATAGATTTAAGTGTCAGGAAGTCGTTTCTGTAAGTATTTGTATGGAATGTAGCAATGTATGGGAGTGGAACGTGGACGATAAATAGTTTAGACAAGAAGAGAATAGCAGCTTCCGAAATGAGGTGCTACAGAAGAATGCTGAAGATTAGATGGGTAGATCACATAACTAATGAGGAGGTATTGAATTGAATTGGGGAGAAGAGGAGTTTGTGGCACAACTTGACTAAATTGGTGATCCCTTGATGCCTCAGAACATGTCCTACCAACCGATCCCTTCTTATAATGTTGGAGGGCAGCGTGGAGGGTAAAAATCGTAGAGGGAGACCAAGAGAAGAATACACTAAGCAGATTCAGAAGGATGTAGTTTGCAGTAAGTACTGGGAGATGATGAAGCTTGCACAGGATATAGTAGCATGGAGAGCTGCATCAAACCAGTCCTAGGACTGAAGACCATAACAAAAAGCTGTTTGGTTGTGTTAAACAACAATCTACAGGTTTTCTATTGAAACCGATTGCGAGAAAGAAACTGCTGTATTGTGAAATGTACGATTTCGGTTTATTTCCTGCTTTTGGTTTCAACCACGACAGCAGAGAATTTAAAGCATTAGACAGTTGTTTCTCTCATATGTACTGCATCCTTGTATGTATACACAGGTGTCCAAAATTGAAGCAACACACCGTTTTTTCCCCGCCCGGTGGCTCATTCACGATATAAACATACAAACTGTCAACCAGATGTCCGTACGATCGTGTTCTGCGCGGAAGATGGCATTCCGGTTGACGGACAACCATGCCAACACTGACGTCAGGCACCTGTGAAACAAGGCAGTGTTTTCTGGTACGTCCCACACCCACAGTCGCGGTTTACACAGTCAAAGACAGTGCAGTATGGCACAGAGAAAACACCTACCACATTCTCTGTGGTGGAGAGCCAAAGAAAAAAATGGAAGCAGGACAGTCGCAACTGATGTAGCGCGATGGCTTAATGTGAATCGCTCTGTTGTTTCTAGGATGTGGCGACAGTTTATAGAGACCGAAATTGTATCCCGAAGTCCAGGGTGGGGCCGAACACGTGTGAAATCGGAAAGAGAGTACCTTTGTTTGACTGTAAGGGCGCGACGATACCGCCTTAGTACTGCACGGCAACTGACATCTGACCTCGCAGTAACCACTGCACGTGTTGTATCGAGGCGAACGGTGTACAGAAGGCTTCATCAGAATGACCTTTATTGTTGGAGACCTGCTACATATGTACCTCGGACGTGTCTTCGCTGAAGGGAACGTCTAGAGTGGTGCCGTCAACATGCCACATGGACGGTCGAACAGTGAACCAATGTTCTTTTCACAGATGAGTCCCGATTTGGTCTGGGGAGTGACTCTCGATGGATTCGCATGTGGAGGGAACAGGATTTCGGGATCCAAACATTGTGGGAAGAGAGCTGTACTGAGGAGGATCCCTAATGGTGGTAGCAAGGATTATGCTGACCACTCGAATACCACTTCATGAAATTGTACGGGTGAATCAGCAAGGTTTAACTGCTGTCGGGTATCGTGACGTTCTCTTAGGACCTCATGTGCGGTTGTTGCGAGGTGCTTTGGGCCCTGGCTTCTTAGTGATGACATCATTCACAGAATGCCCCGTCGTTGTGACGCATGCATTGCTGCCAGAGGTGATCACACCGCATACTGAGCACATTAACCAGTTGTGGGAATGTGTGTGTAAATCAGTTAAGTTGGAAAAAACGCAGAACATTTTTGTCTACCGTTATGCATGTTACACTTGTTTACGTTCTGTATTCTTCACATTGTTTCTACTTTACTATCACTTGTTCGAACTGTTTTGTGGCAAAGTAAAAGCAACTATGTAAAATTTCCGTTTGTTGCTTTAATTTTGGACACCAGTGTAGTTTTAAACGAAAACTGTTTGCGCAACAATGCGGTCAACTGTTTTCTTCCTCGCATGTGGTATTAACGGAAAACATGCGTATTAGGAAAGTACTATTGCTTATCGGCTTACGATTAGAATAATACTGTGCAAATGAATCACCCGAAACTTTGAAAGCCACGTAGGATTAGCCGAGCGGTCAGGGGGCTGCAATCATGGACTGTGCGGCTGGTCCCGGCGCAGGTTTGAGACCTCCCTCGGGCATGGGTGTGTCTGTTCGTCCTTAGGATAATTTGAGTTAAGTAGTGTGTAAGCTTAGGGACTGATGGCCTTAGCAGTTAAGTCCCATAAGATTTCACACACATTTGAACATTTTAAAATTTTTGAAACTTTGCGATGTCACCCGTTCGCAGATTAAAACTGTCCGAAATAATATCATTGAAACTACTATCCACACAGATTCATCAACTGGAGAGGCTTCTCTTATAACCTGTATGCTATGATTCTAGCCAATTTACCCATCCACTTTAAGTAAATCAAGATTTCATTTGCAGAAACATTAAATAAAGCTGAAGATCATTCAAATACGTTGAAAATGATTTAGGATCAGAATGTTTTTCGCGTGGTCTATTTTATGTTACCCTTTCACGAACTGATCTTTCGGAACACCAGTTCATGCTCTTACCACACTGTATCAAAAACGAAAAATGTATATTGAGTACAACATTTTTAAAAATGCTCAAAAAATAAACAGCAAAAGGAAAGTAAAAGAGTAATTTTCATTTATATTGCGTATAATTTACTATAATTTCATCTTCCACACTTTCAAAACGGACGAAGTCGCAACGGCGACCGAAAATTTGTCTCGTGACACAACTGTCAGGAATACTCGAGACTACGACGTATATCCAGTCCTATAAATATGTAGCAATTGCGAGGCATTGCTGGGTGTGCTAGTTCAATATAAAAGTGCAAAAATTTAAGTATTTTGGTATTGTTACGATATTTATCACTGTCCAGTTTGGTTTTATTTAGTTAACTCCATGTGTCATAGGTAAATTTTACGACTGCTTCTCTTATGATGGGGAATATCCCATTTTACAGGTTACTTATACTAAGAGAGTGGGTAGGTTCCGTTTGTGTACGCTGTATTTTTACTAGAGCAGAAGATACGTATAAAGCTAATGTAGAAATTAGTCGCTTTCGACAGTAGTTTTCGTTTCGGAGGTAGTTTAGAATTGGACATCGCAGCCTTGAGTTTATAAGTGAACTGTTTACTTGATATTCTATGCCATTATTGTTAAAGAGAGAGGTAGCAAAACACGTCAGGGACGACATCAAAACGTATCACTATCCACTAATAATAGGAATGGAAAGATATTACTCTCAACGAAATCTTGCAAAAGTGTGTAAAACCGTGTGGCGCGAACCGGGTAACGGGGCAGACGAGTATTCATTTATTGAAAAAATGAAGAGACTTTCTACGTGGAAAACTGCAAACAAAAGAGGGAGGGAGAGAGAGAGAGAGAGAGAGAGAGAGAGAGAGAGAGAGAGAGAGAGAGAGAATAACATGTTTCGTGTCAGATATATTGCGACTATAACTTTTACAGGCTATTTCTACAAGTATTTCAGACTGTTCAGATAGATTCAGCTCTATTAATATTGAAAGGTTTGTGCTATGAAGAATTAATGGCTTTTAATCATAACGAAACTTCGGTGGCTAAATGTATGATGCACAGAGTTGTTGATGGAAAAGAACAGAAAAAAGTACAGAAAAAGCTGACTAAAGAAGAGTGTTTCGAGGAAGAGAACTACAGATCAAGTATGTCGGCATACAGGGTAGTAATTTGGTGAGACCCTCTAACCAATATCCCGACATAAGCGACCCTTGTCAATCGGGAAACACAAAAGAATCTGCAGAAGCAGAACTTACTTTTGGACCGAATTTAGGAGGAGCACTGAACAAGAAAGGTCCCATTAATTCTCCGATAATTGCTGCGATTCTCCGCCGTTTACAAGCACAAAGTCTAATTACTGAAGGGATGAAAATGGCTGCTTCAGATGAGTCTCGGTATGGCGTGTTTCTTTAGAGGGCGGAGACGCTATCTTCAGATGCTCTCTATTTAATCCGTACTTCATAATTCAAAAGGGCCCAAAAGATTCTGCAGTTCTTAACTCAGGCTTAGGCACTGAGTTATATTAAAAGAGCCAAAATATTTTAAGTCAGACATGTATCGCTATGATTTCGGTCAGCGCCGGTTCTTTAGTTTCAGTCGACTTTGTGCATGTCATATTTCGAGCCCAGCCCATGACGATCGAGTACGAGTCGTTAAATATGATGTCAGGGGGCATGATCATGTTGATATCGCGAGGACGTTCTTTTCATTCTCACATATAGCTGTCGGGGATAGTTATATTTGTAAAACCTATGCATTGTACACGATTTGCTTCAAGACAGAATGACATGGAAATATTATACACGGTACTGTCAGTCAGCAAAACAGGCTTCTAAAAATCTTCTCCCCTCTTGTTCCTTATTTACCAGTTCGTTAACTACGGCAGACTTTTGCAAGTTTTCACACTGTTTCCACGGCACACGCAGCAACACTAGATTATTAAAACACTCAAGAGTGGTTGAGGGTCTTACATATATCTTTATAAATCCGAATTTCGAAATACATCCGTTCAGATGTTGCAACGCTTTACTGAGAATTTCAGGAGAGCTGTCAGTGTACTAAGTATTCGTGTAACGATGGCGCCGAATCATATTTTGTTTTTATAGGGTAAGTTTTTAGACGAAATGACTCATTTGCAACTTCTATACTGAAATATCTATACGTTGTCACTGTGCTGAACAATTCAGCCCACCAAAAAGCTTAAAGTTCGTCTTCCAGTCTTAGCTGTAAGAGAAACATATAAACTCGAACGCGAATTTTTAATTTCTTATTCAGCCAAGTCACGGAATTCAGAAAGAAATTGAAATACGTTACCACATTTGTGCAGACTTTAACACTTTTCCTAAATGTAATTTAAGGATGTACTAATACACTCTAGATTCAAGCGTATTTTAAATAATTATTTTGGATTGGTAATTGTTTCACTAAGACTTTCATAATCAGTAGGCAAATTTTAAGTCTACTCACGATTATTGGAAAGTAAGTCTATATGTTCACTTCTACATCTACATCTACATCCATACTCTGCAAGCCACCTGACGGTGTGTGGCGGAGGGTACCCTGAGTACCTCTATCGGTTCTCCCTTCTATTCCATTCTCGTATTGTGCGTGGAAAGAAGGATTGTCAGTATGCTTCTTTGTGGGCTCTAATCTCTCTGATTTTATCCTCATGGTCTCTTCGCGAGATATACATAGGAGGGAGCAATATACTGCTTGACTCTTCGGTGAAGGTATGTTCTCGAAACTTTAACAAAAGCCCGTACCGAGCTACTGAGCGTCTCTCCTGCAGAGTCTTCCACTGGAGTTTATCTATCATCTCTGTAACACTTTCGGGATTACTAAATGATCCTGTAACAAAGCGCGCCACTGTCCGTTGGATCTTCTCTATCTCCTCTATCAACCCTATCTGGTGCGGATCCCACACTGCTGAGCAGTATTCAAGCAGTGGGCGAACAAGCGTACTGTAACGTACTTCCTTTGTTGTCGGATTGCATTTCCTTAGGATTCTTCCAATGAATCTCAGCCTGGCATCTGCTTTACCGACAATCAACTTTATATGATCATTCCATTTTAAATCACTCCTAATGCGTACTCCCAGATAATTTATGGAATTAACTGCTTCCAGTTGCTGACCCATTTTGTAGCTAAATGATAAGGGACCTATCTTTCTATGTATTCACAGCAAATTACACTTTTCTACATTGAGATTTAATTGCCATTTCGTGCACCATGCGCCAATTCGCTGCAGATCCTCCTGCATTTCAGTACAATTTTCCATTGTTGCAACCTCTCGATACACCACAGTATCATCTGCAAAAAGCCTCAGTGAACTTCCTATGTCATCCACCAGGTCATTTATGTATATTGTGAATAGCAACGGTCCTATGGCACTCCCCTGTGGCACACCTGAAATCACTCTTACTTCGGAAGACTTTTCTCCATTGAGAATGACATGCTGCGTTCTGTTATCGAGGAACTCCTCAATCCAATCACACAATTGATCTGATAGTCCATATGCTCTTACTTTGTTCATTAAACGACCATGGGGGACTGTGTCAAACGCCTTGCGGAAGTCAAGAAACATGGCATCTACCTGTGAACCCGTGTCTAAGGCCCTCCGAGTCTCGTGGACGAATAGCGCGAGCTGGGTTTCACACGACCGTCTTTTTCGAAACCCATGCTGATTCCTACAGAGTAGATTTCTAGTCTCCAGAAAAGACACTATACTCCAACATAATATGTGTTCCAAAATTCTACAACTGATCGACGTTACAGATATAGGTCTATAGTTCTGCACATCTGTTCGACGTCCCTTCTTGAAAACAGGGATGACCTGTGCCCTTTTCCAATCCTTTGGAACGCTTCGCTCTTCTAGAGACCTACGGTACACCGCTGCAAGAAGGAGGGCAAGTTCCTTCGCGTACTCTGTGTAAAATCGAACTGGTATCCCATCAGGACCAGCGGCCTTTCCTCTTTTGAGCGATTTTAATTGTTTCTCTATCCCTCTGTCGTCTATTTCAATATCTAACATTTTGTCATCTGTGCGACAATCTAGAGAAGAAAGCACAGTGCAATCTTCCTCTGTGAAAGAGCTTTGGATGAAGACATTTAGTATTTCGGCCTTTAGTCTGTCATCCTCTGTTTCAGTACCGTTTTGGTCACAGAGTGTCTGGACATTTTGTTTTGATCCACCTACTGCATTTTTCTTAGGGCTTCCTCCCATTCCATTCACATATGGAGTGCAGGAAGGATGGTTGCTTGAATACCTGTGTGTGCACAGGGTCAAATGACTAATATTTACATTACCGTTCCAGTGTTTATGGTAACAATTAACATAAACTAAACTAACGCCAATGCAACACAGTACTTATAAAATAATGCTTTAGAGCAGGCCATAGGCAGGACCTTAACACGTTTACTCCAAACATTAAGACATTCATAAGTGTTGGACCTGGGACGGAGCAATAATTTACATGCACAGGGTGACAATTATTGAACTACATGAAAAAAAAGTAAATTAGTTACAAACTACGGCGTGCACGCACTTTACTCAACATGTAAACGTCACTACAGATATTCAGATTTAGGTTACGACATGTTCGATATGCCTGCCATCATTGGCGATGATGTGGCGCAGACGAATACCCAAATTCTGCATGACCCGCAGAAGTGTCGGAACATCGATGCTGCCGATGACCTCCTGAATGGCTGTTTTCAGATCAGCACTGGTTTTGGGGTTATTTCTGTACACCTTGTCTTTAATGTAGTCCCACAAAAAGGAGTCGCATGTGTTCAGATCCGGAGAATATGGCGGCCATTCGAGGCCCATGCCAGACTACCCCAGAGTCAGAACGTGGTCCCCAAAGTGCTCCTCCAGGACATCAAACACTCTCCTGCTTCGTTTGAGTCGAGATCTGTCCTGCATGAATCACATCTTGTCGAAATCAGGGTCACTGTAGATAATGGGAATGAATCTTCCAAAACCTTCACGTACCGATCGCTAGTCACCGTGCCATCAAGGAATATCGCAACGATTATTCCGTAACTGGACATTACACATCGCACAGTCATAAGCTGAGGGCGAAGAGACTTCTCGATCGTGAATTACGGATTCTCAGTCCGTCTAATGCTCACAACTTTGATATTGACGAACCCATTCAAATGAAAGTGGGCTGCATCGCTAAACCGAGCCATACAGCTCATACTAATTGCCTTCATAGTCCGCGCCAACCGTGCAGTTTGAATGTCCTAACGCAAACCGCTCAAAAGATATGACGATTTTATTTCATATAGTTCAATAATTGTCACTATGTATCAGTTTTTGGGACAATATGTTTCCACGCTAAGAAATTTATATATGTCAGTGCTGCAGACTCCACTGGACTCCACCACGATAGTGGCATATTCAGAATTTAAAGCTGAGTGAGGAACGAAGATTCCATTTCATGAGGGGTCCCAGCGGATGTTTTTAGATCATTTAATGGTGATGAAAAGGGATACATTTTCGTTCTGTAGCTTATACTGAAATGCTGGACTGTACCAAAGAGATACTTTAACACGTAATGGATAACCTAAATAAAACCAGTTTATTCCTAGTAGTAAACATCCAAAAACGACACCATGGTATTTCTTTTCTCTCATTGGTTTACTTGCAACACTTTAAAAGTATGAAGCGCAATCAGTCTCTCATTTGTATCGTTCAGTAAATCAACCAAAGATAAGTACCACATGTACTTTTAACGTCCACTCTAGACCCACAGGAGAGAATCACACAGTCGCCAGCGACAATCCTTTTTCTCGAAATCACAATCAGTTACTGGCAGAATTACTACTTTCTTAAAAATTCAGATGGAACTACAGGACAAAATTAGATAGAGATACGAGTGAAACATGTGCACAAATATGAATGAAATGTGTACTTACACAGAAGAAGGGGCATTTGCAACACATACTGGATACAGCTAGAGAAGTCATAAGAAATGTTGATGAATTTTTGTTTTTTAGGGCCTTTAATCACAACGACTGGATGAAGAAGAAACGAAACAAACTGAAGAATGAAAAAACTTTAAAACGGCTTTTGTTACCAGTTTCGCCTTGCAGGAAGGAGCCGTGTGTTTTTAACGCGAAAAACGTTCAAAAACTTACAGATGCGAGTTGCAGAAGCAGGAAAACAAAGAAACCAGGCAAGAGTCTGCAGTGGAAGACGTAATTTTGACTGTGAATGGGAACAAAATGGATGTTAGGGCAATATGTAACCAGAAGAATGGATGATAGAAGGGACAAATAAGACCTTCGCTGGATTCCAGGAGACAACGAACAAAGAATGGAAGATAAGGCGTTAAAGACCTGTCAAAGACGACGTCCTTAGAAAGAAAGAACACGGATTGGGCAGGGTAGGGAAGGAAATCCGCGAGTCCTTCTCGAACGTATCAGCCCAGCATTCGCCTTAGTGAATTAGGAAAAACACGGAAAACCTAAATCTGAATGATCAGACGGTGGAATTTAATTCCAGGCATCCAGAATTCGAGTCCATATCTTAACCATTGCATCAGCTACAGGAAAAAGGAAGTTCGAAGTGATTGCCTAATGAAATGAAAAAAAAATCTGAAGTCCACAATGAATTAGAGGTCTGGAGGAAGCCTTAATGTACTCGTAGCTGTGGATATCAAATGGCTGCTACTGATGGTGATGAAATTGTGTTTAACATTACACATTATGCGTCTCTTCTTCCACTGAAGATACACATCCCAATCGATTTTTACTACAGTGGGTACTACAAGACAGTGATAACCACGTAATTAAATCCGTTAGAAATGTGTAGTTGTCAGAGCCGTGGGCATTACTGTGACTCTTTCTTCCATAAACGTATTAAAATGGAATACATAGTTTAACATATATGTTCATGTAGCACAGAAGTATGTGTTCCTATTCAAATTATCAATCCGAATCGGTGTACATGTCCTAGGACTTTGGATGAGGAGTTTAGAAACAGTATGAATGCAGGGTGGAGTCAAAAACGTCCCTGTAAACATGGGTCCGCAAAAGAAGCGTTCGCGAGATACTTGCGAATGCGTGGTTACTGGCAGCCACTGACGTCAATATTGTCCTAGGTACTACAATTGAATTTTCCCACAAAGTCCCCTTGCAAATGAGCTGAAATTTTACCTATAGCTTACCTTAACAATAAATACAAAACTACTTGAGTACGTTACACGTTCAAATTTACTGTACACAGGTACTAGTTAAAGGTGTCGGCCACACATTTGGATGCGATACTTCACTCGACTCTGCGGTTAAAAATTCATTCAGACTGCACCGGACCACCTCGTAAAGCTCGAAAATATTGAACAATTCACTGCACCAGTTGTTCAACCAGGGGTGCTTAAGGTGAGTGCTGCTGACTTCACTTCTGAGATGATCCCAAGCAGAAAAATCCAGAGGAGTGCTGTCAGGTGTGCAGGCCCAGCTTCATCTGTCCATCTCAGACCATATCGGAGCGTTAGATGTCGCCTTACACCGGCAAAAGAATGTGATGGTTGGATATTAAGCAAGTTCAGATACCCAAACCAGGGACACGAGTGTAATTTGAACATATATGAGGACTTAATTGACATGTTTACAATTATATGTTTGTTTAATTGAGCAGTTTACGTTTCAGATTTATGTGTAACAGCTTCGAAAATACACTCCTGGAAATTGAAATAAGAACACCGTGAATTCATTGTCACAGGAAGGGGAAACTTTATTGACACATTCCTGGGGTCAGATACATCACATGATCACACTGACAGAACCACAGGCACATAGACACAGGCAACAGAACATGCACAATGTCGGCACTAGTACAGTGTATATCCACCTTTCGCAGCAATGCAGGCTGCTATTCTCCCATGGAGACGATCGTAGAGATGCTGGATGTAGTCCTGTGGAACGGCTTGCCATGCCATTTCCACCTGGCGCCTCAGTTGGACCAGCGTTCGCGCTGGACGTGCAGACCGCGTGAGACGACGCTTCATCCAGTCCCAAACATGCTCAATGGGGGACAGATCCGGAGATCTTGCTGGCCAGGGTAGTTGACTTACACCTTCTAGAGCACGTTGGCTGGCACGGGATACATGCGGACGTGCATTGTCCTGTTGGAACAGCAAGTTCCCTTGCCGGTCTAGGAATGGTAGAACGATGGGTTCGATGACGGTTTGGATGTACCGTGCACTATTCAGTGTCCCCTTGACGATCACCAGAGGTGTACGGCCAGTGTAGGAGATCGCTCCCCACACCATGATGCCGGGTGTTGCCCCTGTGTGCCTCGGTCGTATGCAGTCCTGATTGTGGCGCTCACCTGCACGGCGCCAAACCGTAGCCCAGCTTCATGGAGACGGTTGCGAACGGTCCTCGCCGATACCCCAGAAGCAACAGTGTCCCTAATTTGCTGGGAAGTGGCGGTGCGGTCCCCTACGGCACTGCGTATATCGTACGGTCTTGGCGTGCATCCGTGCGTCGCTGCGGTCCGGTCCCAGGTCGACGGGCACGTGCACCTTCCGCCGATCACTGGCGACAACATCGATGTACTGTGGAGACCTCACGCCACACGTGTTGAGCAATTCGGCGGTACGTCCACCCGGCCTCCCGCATGCCCACTATACGCCCTCGCTCAAAGTCCGTCAACTGCACATACGGTTCACGTCTACGCTGTCGCGGCATGCTACCAGTGTTAAAAACTGCGATGGAGCACCGTATGCCACGGCAAAATGGCTGACACTGACGGCGGCGGTGCACAAATGCTGCGCAGCTAGCGCCATTCGACGGCCAACACCGCGGTTCCTGGTGTGTCCGCTGTGCCGTGCGTGTGATCATTGCTTGTACAGCCCTCTCGCAGTGTCCGGAGCAAGTATGGTGGGTCTGACACACCTGTGTCAATGTGTTCTTTTTTCCATTTCCAGGAGTGTATTTGTTACTAAAGTTCGTTTTTGCTTCTTTTATCATACACTTTGAAACTTACTAGCTTCTGCTGTTAATTATGATACGACATGATTATTTCTTTGCAGCTCGGAAGAATTGTGTGACAGATACCGAAAAATTATGTAAGGGAAAGAATAAAGTTTCTCGTTCCTCTTATTGTTTTTGTTATGGTCTTCAGTCTAAAGAGTGGTTTCATACAGCTCTCCGTGATACTCTATACTGTGAAGCTGCTTCATCTCCGAGTAACTACTGAAACCTCCATCCCTCTGAATGAACTTACTGTACTCATCTCTTGGTGTCCCTCTACGATTTTTACCCCAGGCGCTTCCCTCTAGTATTAAACTTATGATCCCTTGATGCCTCAGAACGTGTCCTACCAACCGACCCTTCTTTTGATCATAATGTACCACAAATTTCTCTTCTCCTCAATTCTATTCAGTACCTCCTCATTAGTTACGTGATTTACCCATCTACAGCATTCTTCTGTATCACCAAATTTCAAAAGCTTCTATTCTCTTATTGTCTAAACTGTTTATCGTCCATGTTTCACTTCCATATAGAGCTACACTACATACAAATACTTTACTTCGAGTCTATACTCGATGTAAACAAATTTCTCTTCTTCAGAAACGCTTCTCTTACCATTGCCAGTCTACATTTTATATCTTCCCTACTTCAGCCATCATCAATTATTTTGCTTCCCAAATGACAAAATTCATTTACTACTTTAAGTGTTCCATTTTCTTATCTAATTCCCTTAGCATTGCATTATTTAATTCAACTACATTCCACTATCCCCGTTTTGATTTTGTTGATCTTCATCTTATATCCCCCTCTCAAGTTACTGTCCATTCCGTTCAACTGCTCTTCCAAGTGCTTTGCTCTCACTGACAAAATCGCAATGCCATCGGCATATCTTAAAGTTTTTATTTCGTCTCCCTGGACTTTGGTTCGTACTTCGAATTTTCCTTTTATTTCCTTTAATGCTTGCTCAATATACAGATTGAATAACATCGGGGATAGGCTACAACCCCGTCTCACTCCCTTCTCAACCACTGCTTCCTTTTCGCGCCGCTCGACTCTTATAACTGCCGTCTGGTTTCTGTACTAATTGGAAAAAAATTGCTCTAAGCAGTATGGGACTTAACATCTTATGTCATCAGTCCCCTAGACCTATAACTACTTAAACCTAACTAATCTAAGGACATCACACTCATCTATGCCCGAGGCTGGATTCGAACTGCAACCGTAGCAGCAGCGCGGTTCCGGACTGAAGCGCCTAGAACTTCTCGGACACAGCGGCCGGCTACTAATTGTAAATAGCCTTTCTCTCCGTGTATTTTACCACTGCCACATTTAGGATTCGAAAGAGATTATTCCAGTCCACATCGTCAAAAGCTTTCTCTAAGTCTACAAATGCTATGAACGTAGATTCTCCTTTCCTTATCCTACCTTCTATGAGAAGATGCACTGTCAGTATTGCCTCGCGTGTTCCTACATTTCTCCGGAATCGAAAGCGATCTTTCTCGAGGTCGGATTCGACGAGTTTTTCCATTCTTCTGCAAAGGATTCGTGTTAGTATTTTGCATCCGTGCCTTATTAAACTGGGAGTTCGGTAATTTTCGCATCTTTCAGCACCTGGTTTCAGCGTATTATAACTTTTAACCTACTGTGTGGAACCACATGACGGAATTTTAAAGCAGTGCAGTCGCGTTTAGAAAGTCGGACGCTCCAATTCCACTTCGGCTATTCAGATTTCATTTTCTGTGATTTCCATAAATTATGGATACCCTTTCCCTTCACCAGTGCCCGGTTGTGATTCGTCTTTAATCATCATGCCGTTAACGGGTAATTAAGCTCTAAACTTTGTGCTTTCCTGAATACCCAAACACGCACTAAACGTAAAGTTCGTAGCAGCGCAGTAAGTACGGGGAATGTTAGATCACACACTCGCGTCTCCTAACGTAGTTGTAAACGCCCCCGACGTTAAAAAAAAGCGGATTCCACGCACGCGTAAAAAAAAAAGCAGATGGGCTTTCGTCACAAGAGCAGCATGTGCGTGTCACAAGGGATAATGTTTTGTGAGTTTTATTTGGCGCGACACACGGGCACGCTTTATCCGGGTGAAATTCTGTACGCCGGGCAGTGCATCTGTATGTCGCTCGCGAGACTGAAAGCCATTGGGTAGGCGGGATCGGCTGCGCGCGGCGCGGCGCGGCGCGGCGCGGCGCGGCGCGGCGGTGACAATGTTTGGCCGCAGCTGTTGTGTCGGCCAGCCAGCCGTGGCGTGGCGTAGCCTAGCGTGAAGCCCGCCGCTGCGCTGCTAAAACTGCGTGGTGCCATGTGCCGGTGCACAGCCTGCGGCCACGCTTCTTAACTACCGCGTCTGCGAATACTATCTGCACACTGAAATCCCCAGCACTCGTACAACCCGTAATTAGTTTTCACAATTCGGTATGCGTTGAAACAAGCTCTTTGACATTTGAGAGATACAGAGGCGAAGGAGTGTGTCGGAACTTACCCCAGTTCACTGCTAGTAGCGCCACGTTACCATAACAATAGGAACAAAATTTTAGTCAGAGTCCTCGTTTTTACGAAAAATAAGTGACTCTAAATAAAAAAACTAGAAAGCCAAAAATGTGCACGAAGCTTCAGTTCGATATAGTAACTACGTGATCCCATTTAGCAATCTCTAATAGTTATCGAGTAATTTACTGAAAACTAAATTTGGAACAAAAATTTCCTTAT
Organism: Schistocerca gregaria; assembly: GCF_023897955.1. Lineage (NCBI taxonomy): Eukaryota > Metazoa > Arthropoda > Insecta > Orthoptera > Acrididae > Schistocerca > Schistocerca gregaria. Next base: position 706,610,800 of record NC_064931.1, read on the forward strand.
TTGTAGTAGATTAAGCATCTGTTATATTAAAGTTCTGATAACAGCACGTGTTTAAGCACATTAAATAATGAAGATATAACAATTTTCAAGATTTTGATGTAAATAACAATCAATACAAGGTCTCTTAAATTTGTAGTTCAGAGATCATGTTCTACTATCAGTTCCTTTCTAAAAAATCTAGACGGCGAAGTTTACATGTAGGCTAGCTAAATCTCTTTCTGTGATTATAGCCATCTGAATTACATTCATGCAAAAATTACGAAGCTTCTAAATTAACACTCAACAGTGTTACAAAATATTACGTGTCTGCGAAAGTGGCTATTTAGACACTACTACCGGAGCATAGAGCGGATGACAGCAGATGTTCCCTTGGCCGTCCGCTGCGCCTGTATATAAATACGGCCTGAGAGTCAGTAGCTTGACAGGGCGTGCACGTTGCGCTCTACGCTGATGATACGGCGCTCTACGGCAGAAGCATCAACGCCAGGCTGAGCGTCACCGCCTGCAATCGGCTTGCGACGTCCTCGGAGCTTGGGCCACCAAATGGCGGCTCAAGTTTAACGCAGCCAAAAGTCATGCGGTGATCTTCACTACGAAGAAGATTCCTGCCGACCTCCAGCCACCAAGCATCATGGGAGGCCCCATCCCACGGTCGAACACCGGACGCTACCTAGGCGTCACTCTGGACCGGCGCCTGACGTGGAAGGCGCACATCAGGGAAGTAAGGGATAAAGCGCCTGGCAGACTGCGCTTGTTGTACCCCTTACTCAACCCAGAGACGACCCTGCCCCCACACTGCGGCGTTACTCTGTACCTCACACCAATCAGGCCAGTGTTAGAGTACGCTGCTGTGGTTTGGGGAAACGCGGCCGACTCGTCCATCGCCAAGCTGCAGACGGTCCAGAACAAGGCGCTTAGGTTAGCGCTTCACCTGCCGGAGAACTCCACAGAGCAGCAGGAGTCCCGCTGCTCAAACACCGATTCCGGCAGTTTTTACGCGGCCTCCCGGATGTCGGAGAACGACCTTGTACGCTACTTGGGAAACCAAGTGCAATGGCGCACGCCGCAAAATGAGCCAGATGAAGTAAATGAAGAAACGCAACCGTGAGGAAGATTCCGACGAGAGGACAACTTCCAACACACCCAGGCAGAAGTAGGAAAGGCGTGATCCACTCACTCTACAACACACCGCAGTACGAAGCTCCGTGAATATGCGTAGCGTAGCATAGCAGTAGCTTGACTTCACTTCGCACCGGTCTACCTGACGTTCCGCGTCAGTCCAACGCCGGAGTACGCGCTGCCTCGGATGACGTCACAGACAGGCTCTTACTAAATGCATATTTTCAGTAGCAGTAGAAAGTGAGCTCTCGAGGACTGCACATCGTCCTTGATCGTTTAGATTTCTGAAAGAGACTTCACTTCGGACCCAACTACCATACAGTCCGCGTCAGTCAAACAAACGCCGGTTTACGCACTGCCTCGGGTGACGTCACAGCCAGACTGCAACTGAACTCATGGTTTCGGTACAAATACGAAGTGAACTCACGATGACTGTTTACCGACCTGGTTAGCTTAGATTTCGCGAAAGTAACTGTTTGTGAGCCGGCCGTAATGTTAACAAAACCGTGTGGCAAGTGGTGACAATTATTTTCCACTTTTGTGAACGAGCAATTAAATTGATTATCAGAAGTCAGGGCGAAAGACCATTCAATGGGAACTTACCATTGAGGTCGTCTCTGATAGTGATGTTTAGGATAGAGACATTTATTATTAGTATAAAAGGCTAATTACAATTTGCACAGAAACCAGATGGCAGTTATAAGAGTTGAGGGGCATGAAAGGGAAGCAGTGGTTGGGATGGGAGTGAGACAGGGTTGTAGCCTATCCCCGATGTTATTCAGTCTGTATATTGAGAAAGCAGTAAAGGAAATAAAAGAAAAATTCGGAGTAGGTCTTAAAACCCATGGAAAAGAAATAAAAACTTTAAGGTTCGACATTGTAATTCTGTCAGAGACAGCAAAGTACTTGGAAGAGCAGATGAACGCAATGGACAGTGTCTTGAAAGGAGGATACAAAATGAACATTAACAAAAGCAAAACGAGGATATTGGAATGTAGTCTAGTTAACTCGGGTGATGCTGAGGGAATTAGATTAGGAAATGATACACTTAAAGTAGTCAAGGAGTTTTGCTATTTAGGGAGCAAAATAACTGATGGTGATCGAAGAAGAAAGGATATAAAATGTAGACTGGCAATGGCAAGGAAAGCGTTACTGAAGAAGAGAAATTTGTTAACATCGAGTATGGATTTAAGTGTCAGGAAGTTGTTTCCGAACGTATTTGTATGGAGTGTAGCCATCTATGGAAGTGAAACATGGACGATAAAAAGTTTGCACAAGAAGAGAATAGAAGCTTTCGAAATGTGGTGCTACAGAAGAATGCTGAAGATTAGATGGGTAGATCACAAAACTAATGAGGAGGTATTGGATAGAATTGGGGAGAAGAGGAGTTTGTGGCACAACTTCACTAGAAGAAGGGATCGGTTGGTAGGACATGTTCTGAGGCATCAAGGGATCACCAATTTAGTACTGGAGGGCAGCGTGGAGGGTAAAAATCGTAGAGGGAGACCAAGAGATGAATACACTAAGCAGATTCAGAAGCATGTAGGCTGCAGTACGCACTGGGAGATGAAGCAGCTTGCACAGGATAGAGTAGCATGGAGAGCTGCATCAAACCAGTCTCTGGACTGAAGACCACAACAACAACATAATCGTTACTGTGTTGTGCGTGTGAATGATGATCAAATACATCTGTCAATTAGAGCTCAAAATCTTTATTTACAACCATAGTTCTTGATCCCGCTGGGTAAATAGAGAATAGGAATATTTCTTACAGTGGGCTGGACAAGAATGTGGACTTGCAGACTGGGAACATTGGTCAGTATGTTCTCCACCGCTTTCTGGCTGATCACAAAATTAGTTTTCAAGCTCTCGTAAAAGACGGCGCCGCCGCCGCTTCACAGGTGCTAGATCGCTACGTAGTGCTGTTACAGGCTATAGAGAGTGCCACGTCAATAAGAATCCATAGCGGTGCGAATCGAGTCAATTTCTCACGATCTTCTCCGCTCCTTTTAAAGAAGACTTTTAATGGCGGGTCCATAGGTCATAAGTATTCGTTTCGGAGACAGGCGTCTCGCATCTACACTTCGTTTGTGTTTTATTTGTTTACTTTCTTTGCGAGTAACTACCGTGTCGCAGCCCCATTCTCGAGCAATTTCGTACGTTAAAAACATTCTAGCAGGCTACGAGGGCGGTCGAAAAGTTTCTAACCCGAGATAGTTGCCGTAATGTCGCTCACAAACAACACTACCTACTTTTATTGTGGCCCTTTGTAGGTATGCAAGTCAAATTTAGCGTCTCCAGCTTCGTTAGTTTCACCTCTAGGATGTGCTGCATAGCGTAGTGTAAGCAAAATGGCGAATATCGAGAGAATCAAGAACCGTGCTGTGATTGAATATCTTCATTTGAAGGGAATGACGCCCACCGAAACTGCGGAGGATATGCGGAGTACACTTAAGGACAGTGCTCCATCTTATACTACAGTGTAAAACTGGGTGTCCAACTTCAAACCTGGAAGAACGAGTGTGGAAGATCTGCCAAGGCGCGGAAGGGCTGTCACTGTTGCCACTGATGGAAAAAGTGACCGCAATTCACGATAAGGTTTTGCAGGATCATCGAACATTGTTACAGCAAATTGAAGTCTTATTTGGAATCTCCGATGAGTGTGCTCATGACGTTGTTATGGATATTTTGGGAATACGGAAAGTTTCATCTCGGTGGATTCCGAAAGACTCGAATGCAGATCAGAGACGGGAGCGTGTGCAGTGTTGTGAAGAATTCGTTCGCCAGTTTGAAGCGGCTGAAGGCGGCTTTCTTCAAACTATGTGACAATGGACGAAACGTGCATTCACCACTTTGATCCTGAGACAAAATAGCATTCACAACAATGGAAACATCCTTCATCCCCTACCCCAAAAAATTCCGAGTGCAAAAATCAGCTGGTAAGGAAATGGCATTGGTCTTCTGGGATACAGAAGGGGTAATTATGGTGGATTAGCTACAAAAGGACGTAACTATCAATGAACCCTCCCGTGCCGTTGAGAGCAGAAATAAAGAAAAAATGCTCGGAAAACTGACGCGCGGACTTCTTCTGCATTAGGACAACGCACCGGCGACAAACCCTCGCAGCACTGGAAACTCTGCGTGAGTGCGCGTTCGAATTGCTACGTCGTCCGCAATATTCTCCAGATTTGGCTCCATCAGACTTTTTTCTTTTCCCAAACCTAAACGAAGGCCACAAAGGACGACAATTCTACAGTGATGATGCAGTGACTGATGCTGTGAACGTTTGGTTGGAATCGAAATCGAATACCTATTATCTGAATGGTCTGGAGGAGTTATCGGAGCGTGTCCGCAGGTGTATTAGTGTACACGGGTATTAAATTGAAAAATAAATTATTATCAAATGTCTGTCATTCTTTATTTGTTAGGCTAGAAACTTTTCGATCTCTCACCCCTCCCCCCTCTTCGTATATTAAAACTGTGTGCTCAACCGGTTCTAGAGCCTGGGACCTTTCTTCAGGGCCCGCCCCCAGAATTTCCATCAGGTTAGTGGTGGAACTGAGCTGCGATTGCTGGTCGTGTTTGGATAGCTCATTCGGTAAAGCACTTGCCCATGACAGGCAAATATCCAGTCTGTCAGTATCAGTCCAGGACACAGTTTCAATCTGCCAAGAAGTTTCAATCTGCTGCAGAGTGAAAACTGATTATGTTCGTCAAGTCTCCCAGGCTGTCAACTTGCTCCTTATGAGGAGAACACGTTCAATGCTATAACTCGATTTCCCAGAAAATTCGCTCAGTGGAAGACCTGTTAAAATAAGCGAACACATGTCTTGGCTTATCCATAGGTACTTGACCGTTTCTGAGAAAACGAGCGTCAAAGTTTTCGAAGTAATTTAGATGTCTCTGAGCGTACGATAAGCTCATGTTAACTGGTGGCACAACGGCTAGCGTCGCGGCTCTCACGTTTGCGTCCCGTGTTCGAAACCCGATCATTGGTTTTATTTTTTCATGTATGTAGTCATATGCGTAGAGGGTTACTACACGAATGTTTCTTATCTAATCAGAGGATACAAAGACATTACATTAATCATAAAATTACAACTTGGTTTTACAATTCGCGTTATACGTTTATTACATTATATGTTATGGTATTTTCAAGGGTTACAACCTTTTTAACATCTCGTATTCTTGTATTCCATTCTTATTTCAGTTCTTTATTCTTATATTTTATTCCTACGTTTATACTTTAGGAAGATTTGGTGCATTCCCTTGTATGATACAGATCATAGAAACATTCGAAACACAGAAATCCCGAACGTAACGAGCATCGCACGAAGGCAGATTTTCCACAGCGACTTGCCTTCGTGTGAATCTCACTCGGCAATGTAACGTCGTTGGCATTGCTGAAGATTCCATGCTTTGGCAGTAATTTCGCGATAAAACACGCATAACGGAACACTTTTTCGAAAACTGGCGTTTGCAATTAATTATGAATTAAGATAGACCACAGGAATTTCACCGAAAGCAATTTCAAAAAAATTTCCCTCCATTTACTCTATTTTTTCCTTTTTAATTCATTCACCATACAATTAGTAGACAAATAAGGAGAACGTTATTTCAAAATACATCGGAAAACATTAAAAGGCGCAGAACGTACCTCGAAATCTTTGCTCGCCGTTTTTTTTCAAAATCTGTCGAGTATCTACGTATAAGATGAGACACATTTTCGCCTATTTTGATCCGTCTTTCACTGAGCGAAGTTTCTGGGAAATCGAATATGGTAATTGCCGTGTTCTCCTCGTTAGTGAAACTAATCTTAATGACAGAAAGAGAGATAGAAAGAAAGATAAATAAATAACACAAAATAAATGGGTAGCTACGGAATGTCACTTTCCAAAACAAAGCAAGCCAATCGTCTACGTAGTGCTGATTTACTACAAGATTTTAAATGTCCAACAAATTTAGAGAGTTGCTCTGAACTCGCGAAAATGTGTAACTCATCGATGTAGTGAAGAAGACGTGTTCCGTGGAACCAGCAGTTACGGAATACGTAAACGAACTTGTTCATTCTAGCGTGGGCCCACATGGTGTAACTGCGTAAGCTTTATTCTACTACTACCTGATAGTCAGTTGTGTCTCTCTGAGATGATAGAACTGTGATTTAGCCAGTCAGGTGTTATTATTCAGTGACAAACTTGTATTGTTTCGGGGAGATAATAGTTAGTTGGAGGAGTAGCTGGTAGGTGAAAAATACTTGGCGAGGTTTATAAATGTGGCAGTAAACGGTTTTGTTTTACTGGGATGCTGGAGTGCTAAATTTTCACTTGATTTTCTGAACTAGATATTTCTGAATTTCCGTTGCGTTACTTCTCATTTGCTGAGATAGCAGAGCGTATTGACTAAACCGAGACTATTAGTACTGCATATTCTACATCTATATCTATTCTCCGCAAGCCACCTTGCGGTGTCTATGGGAGTGTACGGTGTGTAGCAGTGTCGCTTCAGCCCTTTTCTGTTCCAGTCACGAATAGTTCACAGGAAGAATGATTGCCGTTGAGGCCCCCCGTAGGCTCAAATTTCTCTAAACTTCATGGTCTTTTCACGAGATATATGTAGGATTTAGCAATATATTCAGTGACAGTCGTAGGGACGTACGCTCTCGAAATTTTAGCAATAAACCAACACCGTGATACAGAACTCTTCTCTTACAGCGTCTGCCACTGAAGTTGGTTGATCATCTCTGTGCTGCTTTCGTACTTACTAAATAAACCTGTAGTAAGCAGTCGAGTGGTCGAATCTTGGAATTTTTCTGAGAGTAACTGGGTTCGAAAGCGGCAGTGATCAACAGAGTCAGTGTTGCGAACTTTTAACCTCCTGTAGGGAGTCAAAGTGAGACTAGAGGCTGTTATAAAATCTACGTAGCTACTAAAGGAACGTAGAGGCTTTGCTGACTCCGCCGATTACCAGTTCCTTCACCAACAGTGGTGCCATCACGTCACATAGGGAGAGCGTGCTTTCGCTAAGTTCTTGAGCTGATGGGCCCTGGCAGACGAGTACAGGTGGCATGCTACGAATATCGCTGACGAATTTTCTGTCGAAACAACATTTCACACTAGTTACAGGAGCTACGTGCACACTCAGAGATCTTACTGTGAAATAAAAATCCAGGCGTGTGTTGGACATATTCACCACTGTCGTAGACCTAACAAATAATTGGCAGTGATGTCCGAGGTCTGAAACGTAATGTGCGAAGAAATCGACACACATTTTTGGCGAGTACAGCAGAAAAGCTCAGCTCCAATTAACGTGCTTTGGTGACTGATATTGATGCACTTCGTGGGTGGTTCATTATCTAGAAACTTCTGATCACAAGAACGTATGCGCGACGTCGCCTAGAGTAGAGCAGAAGGAAGAAAGGAAGAAAGATGAAAGGAAGATTAGGGTTTAACGTCGCGTCGACAGAAGGTCATTAGCGACGAAGCACAAGCATTTCCCTCGAGCTATTTCGGAATATCACGGAAAAACTAAACCTCGATGGAGAATCGAGTCCCATTCTCACGAATACGTGTCCAGTGTCTTAACCATTGCGGTACCATGCTCGATATGATAAGCTGATTTTGTGGCATCGATAGCAACGATGCACCATGCGATACACGTGCGGTCGTGCATGGCTTTGGTGGACACTTGACGAAAGGTATTTGACTCACTGCGTTTTGATGCAGTGGAGCATTTTGTTCATCATCATCATCATCATCATCATCATCCGCAACAACTTTTGGATAAAGGCCTGCGCTCAACTTTTCCATACATTATGGTCTTCAACTACAAAGACCTGTGTTCTTCCTGCAATTTTGCATATATCATGTACCAACTTTCCAATGAATCTTTGGATCTAACAAAGGCCGCGTCTTATAGCGTTCATGCACTTGGATATGTGCTCCAAAAAATACCGATTCTAGTTTCAATACAGATATTATTATGCCTCCCAATGCTTTCCTTTCGCCGATCAATTTGTTTGTTCACAAGTGTTTCCTAGTAACTCCCAATACACATCTCTCCATCGCTCAATTGACAACATTTAGTTTTTCATTGGAATTCGCAATAAATTTTCATATCTCACCAGTGCAAATACATTTATTTCAAATTTCCCTTTTCGGTCACACCGGAAATTTAGTCTGAATTCTCTATTTAGTTTACTAAAGCCATTGCAGGCTATTTTTAGTCCTCTATTTCTTTATTTTGTGGCCGTCATGGTCTAGCGGGTAGAATGCTACACTGTGGCCCCGGAGGTCCCGGGTTCAATTCCAGAAAGTGGTGGGGATTTTTCCTCCTTCCTTCAGGACGGTAGCAGATCCACTTATCTGGCTATCAAATGAGTATCAGGGATCTTTTCCAAGCATAAGCGGCGGCCAGGGCAATATGCTCACCACCCTCCCCTTCCTAGTGCTACGGCGAACGGAAAGCTGCAATCAACCTGTAATAAACCTAGTTGCCCTTTCATGAATGGAGCGGCACAAACTTCACTTTATTTATATGATTTACTGTCCCTCCAACTGTGACTTACAAACAGCTCTAAATGCAGAAACTCGCACAGCAGGAGTAAAACGGCATTGTTAGGATTGAAAGGTATGTGCTGAGATTCGATCAGGATAGAGCCAGTGAAAAATGTCGATAGTTCCCAACTGCAAGGTTGGACGAGTAGTACATCTTCGAGTAGTAAGATCTTTAACAGCTAACAGAGCTAGGTGCACGCGGTAAAAGTTTGAGTAGTGGTGAGGAGATGCGCAGAGACAGCAGACGTGTTTCGATTCGGAGCTAGATGCCTGCAGGAGGCAGCCGGGTCGTGACAGCATCAAAGTAAGAATTGGCGCTACGCACATGATAAGCTATATATTGAGCGAAACTCGGCACATACCTCGGGACACTAGAAATAATAATTAATAAAATAGGGTTTCTTTGGTTAAATAATGTTTAAAAGCTAGATAGAAATCCCATTGTTGATGCAATAAGCGTTTTGTGAAACCTTCTCGTAAATCCATGCTATAGAAGTTTTTTTTTAGTTTTTCACATGTGCCTTAAAAGTTTGAACAATAAATATTTTTTAAATAAAATTAGAGTTTCATCTCACACCTTATGTCGTTCTCCGCATCCTGTGATTGCATTGAACCAAAAGGTATATTAAAGTAAAGTTCCCATGTGTAAAGCTAATAATTTCATTTATCAGAGTAAAATAATCTAAATGCCATTGCAGAGATGGCAAATTATTCAGATCAGGACAGAATTATTATTAAGTAACAAACAGGGCCAAAATGAGTAAAATTATCTAGAATGACAATTTTATGCTACGGCTGAGTTGAACATATGTTTTATTATCGGCTAAACGGGAAGGAGAGCACGAGCTAAGTCCACAGACGCAGTCAGATGCAGGTTGGTGACTTTCATTTATTTTTTACCACTAAACTTTCATGTAGTCAGATGTGTATTTTGAATATTAATTTTCCAACAATATTTTCATGCAGTCAGATAAAGTTCAGTTCAGTTAAATACGCAGTCTGATGCAAGTTTTATTACAGACTAAAGCAGTCACATGCAGTTCAGTCTAGTTTAAATAGAGAATTTTTATTTACAACACTTTCAAGATGTACTATTTTGTTTCAGGTATGTTGTTTTCATCTTCTTTTTGTCTTGCAGTGATCTCTTCCGTTCGTCGCTGGAGTTTAACTGTAGTAGTGACACACAGCTCAATGTTATCAGCAGCAAAAATGAAGATGATTCAGGTATGTTCCAGTAAAAAATATTTCTTCTTCGAATGCCAAATTTAAGGAGCTGAAAACTTCCTGAAAATCTGCTGAAAATAGCATACTTAATCTCCTTGCCAGTCTCCTGTTTGAATGGAGAATGCAACTGTAGATGCACGGATAACAAAAACATTTAACACCACCTAGCAGCGTTGCAGGCACCTGACGTGGCAATATAAGTATACAGTGAAGCTCCAAGGAAATAGGTGTAGGCATACGTATTCAAATACAGATTATGTAAACACGCAGAATACGGCGCTGCGGTCGGCAACGCCTATGTAATACAAGTGTCTGGCGCAGTTGTAAAATCGGTTGCTGCTGCTACAATGGCAGGTCATCAGAATTTAAGTGAAATTAAACGTGGTTTTACAGTCGACGCACGACCAATGGAACACAGCATCTCCGAGGTAGTGATGAAGTGGGGATTTTCCTGCACGACCATTCCACGAGTGTACCGCGAATGTCAGGAATCCGGTAAAACATCAAACCTCTGACAACGCTGCGGCCAGAAAAAGATCCTGCAAGAACGGGACCAACGACGACCGAAAATAATCGTTCAACGTGGCAGAAGTGCAAGCTACCGGGAATTGCTGCAGCTTACACTGCTGGGCCATCAACAAGTGTCAGCGTGCGAACCATTCAATAAAACATCATCGATATGTGTTTTTAGAGCCGAAGGACCACTCGTGTACTATTGATGACTGCACAATACAAAGCTTTACGGCTCGCCTGGGCCCATCAACATTGACATTGCCCTGTTGATGAATGGAAACATGTTGCCTAGTGGGACGAGTCTCGTTTCAAATTGTATCGAACGGATGGATGTGTACGGGTATGGAGACAACCTCATGAATCCATGTGTGTCAACGGAGGGCTGTTCAAGCTTGTGGAGGCTCTGTAGTGGTGTGGAGCGTGTGCAGTTGGTGTTATACGTCTAGATACGACTCTGACAGGTGACACGTACGAAAGCATTCTGTCTGATCACCTGTATCCTTCATGTCCATTGTGCACTCTGACGGACTTGGGCAATTCCTGCACGACAATGCGACACTCCACACGTACAGAACTGCTACAAAGTGGCTCCAGGAACACTCTTCTGAGTTTAAACACTTCCGCTAGCCACCAAACTCCCCAGACATGAACGTTAGTGAGTATATCCGAGACGTCCTGCAAAGTGCTGTTAGCAGGGATCTCCACCGCTGATACTCTTACGGATTTATGGACAACCATGCAGGATTCATGGTGTCGATTGCCTCCAGCACTACTTACAAACATTAGTCGAGTCCACGCCACGTCGTGCTGCGGCACACGATATTAGGTAGGGGTACCAGTTTCTTTGGCTCTTCAGTGTATTAGTGGGGCAGAGACGAACTAGGAATCATTCTAGCGATTATATGGGCCGCAAATATGGAAATCCCCTGACATAAGCGACTTTGACAAATCTCAGATTGTTATGGTCCCCGTCCATTCCTAGTCAGATCGTCCGAAAATATGCAGCATTACGTTAACGGATCGGAGCTCATTGTGAAGATAAATAAGTGGTCACTTTTCCTATGCTTCCTTTGTTGCAGTTATTTTACGCCTCATTTTTTACCTTTCCTGAGGTAGCTGTTTATTTTAGGAATTCCGGTTCTGCATTCACTAGTCTCATCACTCATCATAGCTCCTCAGTAATATATTTTAATTTGTTTATAACTGTCAAAATGCAGTTATCATGCTTATTAGTGGTGTTTCCGAAGCATGTGGCTTAGGACGCGATGAATTTATTAAGGTGAATATACGAATACTTTGAAGTCCTGTGTTACGACACATTAAGTTAGCAGACATAGAATGTAGCTACTGAGCTTAGTAACCTTTTTCCGCAGTCACACAGTAGACTCCCACGTAACATTTCGTGTCGTTTTCCACATTAGACAGAGAAACAGTTCACGTGAGCCACAATACTAGCTCATGCCGTTTCGCCACTTTCCCTGAGCTAACTGGTTTTCCGGTCTGCGAGTTCACGAACTGAATTAAAGAGAGTTCTCACGGGAGGCGAACTGGATTCGGAAGGGAACGCAGGGCCCTCCCGCAGTCGTCATGTTACTTTGCAAAACTTGCTCCTGGGGCCGGAGGCCAGAGCAGGAGGGGGGGGGGGGGGGGGGGCAGCGTCTAGCGTGGGTAAACGATCGCTTACCCCTTGACAGCGGCCGCCGCTACGTGACCCCTCGCCTTTTTGAACGCGCCGATCGCCGTTGTTTCAGGCACACAATACAGCCTAAACCACTTTACCAGTGCGATAAGTCTTAATAACAAAACTCATGAAGAATCGATGATGATGTCTCTTAAGAAGCAATACAATCTCCGGCGGCAGCGATGGAAACCTAACCCATTTCCCTCCCTATTTTTATTCTTTTCCCTTCTTTTCTCCAGCTTTCTTTTACTTGACTTTAAAAACAGTCATCATAATGAGTAACACGACATGCAAAAGTAACATTGAGATATACTCTGAATGACCAAAGAAACTGGTACACCTGCCTAATATCGTTCAGGGCCCCCGCGAGCACGCAGAAGTTCTGCAACACGATGTGCCATGGACTCGACTAATTCTGAAGAAGTGAAGGAGGGAAATCGCGCCATGAATCCTGCAGGGCTGTCCATTAATCCGTAAGAGTACGAGGGGGTGGAAATATCTTCTGGACAGCACGCTGCAAGGCATTCCAGATATGCTGAATAACGTTCATGTCTGGGAAGTGTTTAAACTCAGAAGAGTGTTCCTGGAGCCACTCCGTAGCAATTCTGGACCTGTGAGGTGTTGCATTGTCCTGCTGGAATTGCCGAAGTTCGTCGGAATGCACAATGAACATGAATCGATGCAAGTGATCGGACAGGATGGTTACGTATGTGTCACCTGCCAGAGTTGTATGTAGACGTATCAGGGTCCCATGTCAATCCACATGCACACACGTCACACCATTACAGCCGGCTGTTATGGCCGAGAGGTTCTAGGCGCTTCAGTCTGGAACCGCGCTACCGCTACGGTCGCAGGTTCGTATCCTGCCTCGGGTATGGATGTGTGTAATGTCCTTAGGTTAGATAGGTTTATGTAGTTCTAAGTTCAAGGGGACTGATGACCTCAGATGCTAAGTCCCATAGTGCTCAGAGCCATTTGAACCATCACACCATTACAGAGCCTCTACCAGCTTGACCAGACCACTGCTGACGTGCAGGGTCCATGGAGTCATGAGGTTGTCTCCATACCCGTACACGTCGATTCACTCGATACAATTTGAAACGAGAATCGTCCGACCAGATAACACGTTTCCAGGCATCAACAGTCCAATGTCGATGTTGACGGGCCCAGGCGAGGCGTAAGGCTTTGTGTCGTACAGTCATCAAGGGTACACTAGTAGGCCTTCGGGTCCGAAAGCCCATACCGATGGTGTTTCTTTGAATGGTTCGCACGCTGATACTTAACCATGCTTCAGCAGTAAAATCTGTAGCAATTTGCGGGAGGGTTGCACTTATGTCACGCAGAACGATTCTCTTCAGTCGTCGTTGGTCTTGTTCTTGCAGGATCTTTTTCCGGTGGTAGCGACGTCGGAGAAAAAGGGAAAAGAGTGTGGTTCGATGAGTGTGAGGAAGCTATTAGGGAGAGACAACGGGCCAAACTGCTGTGGATACAAACTAATATGCAGGAGGAAGAAAAATCAAGGTTCGAAGAAATACGACGGTAGACACAAGCCACATTGAGGAAAGCAAAGAGAAAATATGTAAAAATCATCATGGAGGAAGCTCAACAAGATTTTCATGGAAATAGGTGTAAAAACTTTATAGAAAAGTGAAAAGTTTTAAAGGAGGAACGTACCATCAACGCAAATTCATAAAAGATGCCAGTGGAAGAATGTTTACCGAAGATCAAAAAATTGGAAGGTGTTGGGTGGAATACTTCAGAGAATTACTAAGCTCTGATGAACCAACCGAACTACTCGAGTTTGGTGTCCCAGTAACAGTAGACCCAGAATATCCTCCACCCACCATTGAAGAGATGAGGAACCAGATAAAAAATACCTTAAGAATGGTAAAAGTCCAGGAGAGGATGGAATTCCCGCTGAACTTCTCAAGGCTGGAGACGAAATCCTCTGTCTCAAAATCCACAAGCTAATCGAGCAAATTTGGGCAAAAATGAAATACCAGGGGAATGGAAGGTAGCTGTGATATGCCCCATATAGAAAAAGAAAGACAAATCAGTATGTGACAACTATAGGGGCATAGCGCTACTCAAAATCTGTTATAAGATCTTCTCCAACTGCCTATCAGAACGAATAAAACCTTTTTCAACAGACATAACTTGAGAATACCAAGGAGGTTTTGAAGCAGGAAGATCAACCAAGGACCAGGTTTTTGTCCTAAATCAGGTCTGTGAAAAAATGTTCGAATATGGCCGAGAGATGCATCTCCTGTTTGTAGACTACAAGAAGGCTCGCAACAGTATGCATAGACCTAGTCTGATTGGAACTATGACAGAGTTTGGTATGCCAAAGAATTTGGTCAAACTGGTAGAGGTATGCCAGAAAGACACAAAACTTAAGGTTAAGGTAGGCAATAATTGTAACAGGGTTACGCCAAGGAGATGGTCTATCACCTATCCTGCTTAATCTGGCACTTGTGAAGGTAATGCGGGATTTCAACAAAGAAAACTTCCAGGGCATTCAAATTTTCGATGAACACATTACATATCTGGGCTATGCAGACGACATTGCTCTATTAGCATGCACACAGGAAGATATGAAAAGAAGTATCCAGACCTAGGAGTTATTGGCAGCAAGGATCGGTTTACAAATTAGAACTCTGAAAAGACTGAGTGTATGACCATAGGAAGAAAGATCCAAAACTCTCAAGATTTAATTGAGAACCACACCAGGGTCTATCATGTGAAAGAGTTCAAATGTCTTGGATCAATTTTTACAGAAGTAACATCAACTAAAGCAGAGACAAAAGCACGACAGCAGGCGGGAAACAGTTGCTGTCACTCTATAGACCCTCTATTAAAATGTAGAAGTGTCTCTCAACAACTAAAGCTACGATTGTATTAGACATTAATAATGCCAGTAGTACTGTATGGTTCTCAGACCCGGAGCACTCGAAAACAAGACCTTAACCGACTGCCTACATTTGAAAGAAAGGTCCCCAGGAAAATAGATGGAGCAGTCCGGGATCAGGCTATTGGAGAATGGAGAAGATGCAATAACACATAATTAGAAGAGGTGTTCAAGGAGCCTAACATCTTGGGAGTGATGAGAAGTAAAAGACTGCAACGGGCTGGACATGTAGTTAGATTGGAGGCAACAAGGTGGCTCAAAATTGCAATGGAATGGATCCTGTCAGGCAGCAGACCAGTGGGAAGACCTAGAAAGATGTGGATCGATGGAGTGAGAGCAGATTTGTTGCTGCTGGGAGTCACGGAAAACTGGAGACAGATAGCAGAAGACAGAGGCAGGTGGAGAGCTCTAACTGTGGTGGCGCGCGGTCCGCTGGACCTGATCGCATGAATGAATGAGAATGAATAAGCGAAGTCGGAGATTTGATGTTTTACCGGATTCCTGATATTCACGGTACACTCGTGACATGGTCGTACTGAAAAATACCCTCTTCATCGCTACGTCGGAGATGCTGTGTCCCATCACTCGTCCGCCGACTATAACACCACGTTCAAACTCACTTAAATCTTGATAAGCTGCCATTAGCAGCAATAACCGATCTAACAACTGTGGCCGGCCGGTGTGGCCGTGCAGTTCTAGGCGCTTCAGTCTGGAACCGCTTGACCGCTACGATCGCAGGCTCGAATCCTGCCTCGGGCATGGATGTGTGTGATGTCTTTAGGTTAGCTATGTTTAAATAGTTCTAAGTTCTAGGGGACTGATGACCACAGATGTTAAGTCCCATAGTGCTCAGAGCCATTTCTCATTTCTTTCCCTTCAATAGAAAGCAAGTGGTACTTTCAGACGAACAATAATGGGTACATTATAGAATGTACTAGATTAAATAAAGCTATTCGGAAACGTCTGCGAGAAGACGTGAGAATATATGATGAAAATTTTATATCAGAACCAAGTGAAAACAATAGAGTGAAAATGACAAAGTAAAAACTTATTTTGGCTGAAGACCATATTTCATTAGTAATAACAGCAACTGGCAGAGAAACAAACAAAAGAGAAATTTTACAAGCACTCCAAGACTTCTTTAAATGTCTGTGTATCTCAATAGATGAATCAGAGACACAGGTAGGTAATGTACGAATGCATGGTTTCACGGCAATATAAAATAATTAAATTTTCGCGAGCTTCCAGCCATGTCAATTGGTTAAATATTCACGAGCTTTCTGCCGAGTACTCCTCGGTGATTGTAAAGTAATGACAGTCGGGTTATTGCCATTGCAGTTCTTCTATAGCCTTGCCCCCCCCCCCCCCCCCCCCGTGAAGCCACTGGTCTCAGTCCAGCGCCAATAAAGTAATAAAGTAATGTTTTCGTTCCGTGCGCCCCCCCTTCCCCCCCCCCCCCCCCCCCCCCCCCACCACCGTGCCACTTCAACCTTCCGAGGGTCGGGACCCAAATTGTGCTTAGCTCCGCCATATTTATTGAGAGTATTGTCAAAAATATAAATTTCTGAAAACACTCTCGATAAACGTGGCGCTTTGCAGCCAAGTACAGCTTGGGACACGGGCCTCGGAAAGTTGAAGCGAGTGCGGCGGGCGCACAACGAATACGTTACCTTATGTGGCGCTGGACTGGGTATTGGCCACTGCAGCGGTGATACAACGGCTATATAAGGACAGCAGTAGTAGTTATACGTCACTCACCACTTGATAATGACCGAGAAGTACTCGAGAAAGACCGCAGTTATTTAATCACTTGAAGCGACTGGACGCACGAGAAAACGTAGTTAGAGTTAGTAAATAACGAAATCCCCGAAATCATGGCAGATGAGCTGTATATAAGGCTACCCGAGGTATGAAGAAAAGAAAGAGGCCGAGGCATGAGGTTTACAGGCAAAGTAAACTGTAATGCAAAAGATACTTGTAAAAGTTTGCCTGCAGCATAAGACTGTTATACGAAAATGGGATAACGCTGTAATTTTATTTCTTCACAAGAACAGCGATTATAAAACTATCACCCTCTCTTTGTAATATATATGACATTGACTATAACTGGACGGACAACAAAATAAACGCTTTGTTTTAATATGAAGGAACGAGCAAACTTTACAAGTAAATATAACACTATGGGCGATTTGAAAATCCTGAACGAAATTATGAAAAGTAAGACTGAGTTTTCATTTACGCTCTGCCTTGGTTGTACAGATTTCGAGAATGCTTTTAACTAACGAAAGAGCTGTGTTAACAGACCTCGAGGTACTAAATACTGATTCAGCCTACCTATGTCAGTACACCGAATAATATATATATTAAATTTACAGCTTCCATTTGATTTCTCCAGAACAGTGGCAGACTCTGATGTATAAGAAAGATGGGTACGCAGTTTCCACATCTCAAAAACTCTTCTCCAAAGCCGTATATGAAGTTTCAAACTCCACTAAACTGGGGGAAAGATAGAATACGGGTCAGTAGCAAGTAGCACATTACCATTGTTTTGCTGATGATAATGTACTGATTGTCTCTATCAAGATAAATTTTAACGACTAATGGACGAATGTAATAGAGTAAGTTCGAAATAAGGCCAGAAAATCAATTACAATTAGACTAAAACTATGTCTAATGAACACACCGTAAAGAAAATTGTAAAAATTGACAATGATGTCGATAAATTGGGTGATGAAGTAGGTGAACATAATAGATATATGGACAGGAAAAGACCTACACAGAGGAGTGAAAATGGACCGCGGTGTTTCGACAAACTTAATAGAGTTTTCAAAATTAAATTTCCCATTTGTCTGAAACGATAAAGTTTAAAATTATTGTGTTTTGTCAGTACTGATTTATGGCTTCAAGATATGGACTCCTAATGGAAAAAACTGAAAAATCGTTAAAAGGTAAGGGTTTTTCAACTTTCAATGGAGACACTCGAAGAGACGAGAAAACAAACAAATTCATCACGGGATAGTCTGCAGAGGTAGAAGTATTTATGATCTTAGTGAAAATGAACGACCTAACGGGGGTGGGTAGGTGAAATTACAAAATATTCACGATTCACTGTTATGTATGGCTTCATGTAAAAAGCCAGGAAGGCTTTTACTCAAAATTGAATGTCGAAAGGTTGCTGATGATGACAGTGCTTACCAATCACTACCTTTTTAAGGGCCTAGAAAATACATTGCCTCAAGCAACAGATAAATATTTATTTTAACAAACTTATTTTGGATGGATGCCCTAAAACTGAAATCTGTAGAGTATGCTCAGGCAAGTAAAAAGTACACTGCTCGGCAAAAAAAAAACGTGAAGCACGTAGAAGACATGGTCGGATGACAATGTGACTTCGTGTACGTATAAACCACCGGCGGGTATGTAAATGACTTTGCAATTCTCTCTGACAGGTAGAACGGCCAAGAGAGTGGATTGTGTTGTTTGTGCTTAGCGTTGTTCAAAATGTTCAAATGTGTGTGAAATCTTATGGGACTTAACTGCTAAGGTCATCAGTCCCTAAGCTTACACACTGCTTAACCTAAATTATCCTAAGAACAAACACACACACACCCATGCCCGAGGGAGGACTCGAACCTCCGCCGGGACCAGACGCACAGTCCTTAGGCCTGGCAGGGTGTATATAGAGTCAGATGTTGAGTGAGCTCTGTGAAGCACACGGAGGTTATTCGTGCTCATGTTAGGCAGCGTTATCAGCACCTGACAGAGTTTGAAAGGGGCCTCATTATGGATCTCCATTTGGCCAGCTGATCACGTCACGAATTATCCATATCTGTGCGGCATTCGGATGTGACAGTGGCCCAATGTTGGACAGCATGGGCCTGTAAGCCTTACATAGGCGTCATCAAAGTTCCGGTCGACCACATCTAACCACCTTAGGGGAGGGGCACATCAAGAAAATGTAATGGACTTGCTGCAACATTCTGCGTCATCCAGGACCATTGGTCGGAGGATAGTAGGAGCCAGACTAGAGAATTACCGTTCCTGGTTTACTCTACCACTAACACCACAACATCAACGACTGCTTTTGGAGTAGTGTCTGGCCGTGGAACACGGATTGCTGACAAATGGCGTCGCATTGTGTTCGGCGATGAATTGGATGTCTGCACTACCCCTGATCACCATCGCTGGCGGCGACCTGGGGAGAGGTCTCATTCTCCCACTGTTTTATTGAGACACAGCGGTGTCACCGTTACGTCATGGTGTAGAGTATGAATCACGTCATGAGTGATGCCGATTGACGGAGTCCTGACCGTATGTCACGAACATCCCATGTTCTCATGTGTGTTTGTGGTCCAGCGGCGCTCAAGGACGAGGTGATCAGCGCGTCCACACGTGTTACCTTCCATGCGACAGTACTGTGGTACTATTTTCCTACAGGGCAGCCCCCGTCCACGGATGGCATGTGTGTCTATGAATTGTCTGCGTGATTTTGAGGTATTCCCCTGGCCAGCAAGATCCACATTTCTGCCCCTGACAGAACATGTGTGCGACCACCTCTGACGTAAACGCCGTCCCAATACGAGTACCCAGGTTATCAGGGACAGGCTACAACAGTTGTGGACTAGTTTGACTCAGCAGACGATAGAGTGATTTAATGACACTCTTCGCAACCGAATCAGTGCATATATCTAGGCCAGAGGTGATGCAACGTCTCACTGATAATTGGGATCATGCTGCAAAGTTCTTCGTAAATTTTGTTTGTATTTGTGATTCTTGGAACAACATCCAATACTTTGTCAAACCGTGAAATTTCATTTTGTTTCCTCCTCCGCTTGAGGGAACGTCACATTTTTCGTCAATCGGTGTATGTGTTTAGAGACTCACACAAGAACTGCCCTATCGCAAAAAAGAAAACATTGTCTGAGCGCCCGCATGTGTGCGTGTGGGGTGTGTGTGTATGTGTGTGTGTTTGGTATACTCAGTGCAGAAACACTTGTGCTTAGTTTTAATACGTTTGTAGAAAGGAAGTAAATTAAAATCAACCTTCCCAAGTTGGGATAGAGCAAGTGTAAGTGCGGATATCGGCCTTGTCTTTCAAAGGAACGACCCAGCATATGATAAACTTCTTAGAGACGTTACGGAGGCCCTAAATTGGAACAACTGGTTGGGTATTTGGACTCTGTTCGTTCCTAATTCACGTTCAGAGCCTTAACCATTGAGTTAACTTGTTCTTTATGACAATATGGTGTTCTCTTTCTTTCAAATTAAATAAGAGCTTTTATTACCAGTGCTTTTATGTCGTTATGAGTTGGTTACAGTCTGTTGGATAACCGCTAAGATTCTATGATCTAAAAGAATATTAATAGGAATAAAATACGCGGGTGCATCGCGCTATTGGTGTAATATTTTATACTTCGTGCTGAGGGGTTCTTACTCACAAATGAAGGTTCAAGACGGGAATTTGTCTACAGAAAACTATAGTTTCATGTTTTTCCCCAACATGGCACAGTGTTGGTTCAAATGGCTCTGAACACTATGGAACTTAAGCACGGTGTTGGAATAGCTTCTTCGTTGTGTAGCATTATATTTCACTGTTCTCTGACATTTCAAGTGTTTCTAGAACTATGTTCGTTATGTTTCATATTTACATACATTCGACGGAAGCCCAACAAGTAAATTACGTTTTCGAAAAATACAAACATTACGTTTGAGGTAGTACCAACGATATGAATAATAGAAAAGTAAGAATTATTTGAGGAACGCTAGAGTGACAGTTCCAACACTGGCTGCCAAAGATTTTGCTCACCACAGTAATACGCGGAACTTCACATTTGAGCAATATTATCTTTGTGAAAGACAGACACGCGTCGCTGCTGAATAATTAATCGAGGTGTGAGTCCCTGTTCGTAGCACGGCGCGTTTATGACAGCAGAGGAACACACCCGATACTACAGGCCAAATGTTAAGTCTCGGTCAGCATATTTATGTAACAACGAACGTTCAAAAAGAATTTTAAAGACGCGTGAAAATTTTAATACTGATTACAGTGGGCCGTATGAAAATTTTATCACCTGCTTCCCACCCTGTAGCGAATTAAAAATGTCCAGACACGTGTCCCTTTTCTATTTTTTATTTCTTCTAATGAAGTGTGATCCATCCCCTCTCCGTCCAGCAAATCCTTGCATTCTTCGGCCGATTTTCTTTGGTATGTTCTCGATTATATTATGCAAATTTCTACGATAATAATTAATTTAAGGAATTAGAGTATTTGTGATATTGAATATAATAAGTAATTTGCTATTTATCTAGCACCTCTTTGTTTTTTTGTTTTTTTACGTCGTTATATTTCTAGAATATTGCCATAGAGAAGTTTTGCCTCGCTTTCTTTATTTGTATATCCGCATTTACATTTCGAATTGTACTTGCTCGTTTATCTTGAAGTCGTGGAGTATTCTATATTTCTTCTCTGAGTGCGCACTGTACAAACTGATCTAGGAGGCCCCTTGACCATCGTCCCGTGGGACCAGTCATCCTTCCACAACGCCAACAGGCGAGGCATGTCTGGACTTCCAGCAGATAACACTGCCTCTCCAATTGGGAAACGTAACTTTGGTAGTGCGAAGGGTAGTGTGGCTACTATATGATGGTACTTTAGCTTACTTCCGCATTTCCTTGCGGAAGTATCTCGAAAACATCTACCGCGGCAAGATCATCACACGAGGTGGTCCAGCGTCATGGCACACCCACTCGCCGGACCCCAATCCTGTAAATTCCTAATTGTGAGGAAACCTGAAAGAAGTCGCATATGCGGAGCCAATCCTGGACATGTAGATACTGGAGCAACGCATTCAGGCTAGGAGGCACGAGGAGAGGGGGGGGAGCGGGGAAGGGGCAGACGGGGGGGGGGGGAGTAACTGTACTGTACAGGCACGAGTAATTAATAAATATCCACGTGGTCTTATCTGCGCCTTATGTTCTCAAAGATCGTTTCCTGCAGTTTGCTCGACAGCCTGTAGATACCCCTACATCCCTCCACTGATCTGCGAATGTTGCGGATCTAGAATAGTATGAAAGGAAAACTTCAGATCCAAGTCGGAAGAAACATAAGACTAGGAGAAAGAGAAACCAAACAGCCATCCGGAGAAACTTAAATGCAAAGTCTCAGTAGTAGACTATCCAAGAGCAACAGCTGAAGTAATTTGGATACATCCAGCTAATGTCGAAAGACGTTCTGCCAAGGTTAACGCAGACGTTAAGTGCAGATTATAGGACAAGGACGGCCAAGAAGGACCGGAAAGAAAGGATTAGAAGAGGCATGTCAAAATTTTTAAGTTTTTAAAGGTGCTGAGAAAGATAGAATGAGGCAGCTGGTACCCCACTTTAAAACAAGCAGGAACATATTCGAAGTTTTCTGCTGGTTCCCTTCATTCCATGCTACAGCAGGGCACGTCACTCATGTGAAAAGAACTTTACTACTCAGTAAAATTTTTATACTTTACTAACGTGGAATTCAACTAACAACGAAACTAATTTTACACCTCAGACCAGATTTTACGTCAATAAATAAATAAAAAATAAAAAATGCATGTGCTTCAGCACTACAACATGGGTTCCCAGAATCCTCCTGATGATAATGGAGACACTTTAGAGCATATTTCTCCGTGCTACGTCACTTCACAAACTACATTTTCGCCCACACCGGATATCACTTGCGTATTTCACGTGTACAAGCAGGGTAACTTTGAACTTGTGTTTCTCTCAAACGGATAAAGATACCAAGAAAAGTTTCAAGTCTGTTCGAGATTTGAATCTTAGGAATGTCTCGTAGAAATTACAGCCATGTGAATTTGTACAATTGCTGCCGTCAAATCTACTGGCTCCAAACACTGCAACAATACTCCAAAATTGCCCACACTAGTCTCTCGAATGCAGTTTCCATTACATAAGCACTGCACTTTCCTAGAACGTATTCAACAAATCAGAGGCTCCCGTTCGCCTTTCCTTAAGTAAACAGTTCGCAAAATTTCGTAGCGGTTCTTAATGTAGCCCCAAAATACTCTGCTGGCCACTAAAATTGCAACACCGCGAAGGCGGCATATAGCAAACACCAAATTCGCACGAAGTGTACTAAGTACGTGGATATGGAAAGAGTGAACATTTCAGCTTAACTGACATAGTAGATATAAAAAAACGCCATCTGCATCAGTATGTAAGGCAAAATTATGCTGCTGGTTCCTCCTTTGCCTCGAGTAAGAAGGAAAATGCACCTACCAACATATGGCGGCAGTCGACAGAATCGACTTCGTGGCCCACGTAGAATGCGGTTTATCGTTTCGCAATATTGCTGCGCCGTGCAGGATCGTTCAAGCATATCACCTACCTTACGGCAGAACGTGGGCGTGTTTACAGAGACAAGTGTCGGCGTGGAGAGTTTATCAACATCTAGAGCACCGCGCCTGCTGTTGCGGCTTCCCTTGACGCTGACAGTGCTGCGCCCATCCGTAACACTGACCACAGGAGAGGCACAATGTAGTTCTTTCAGTCGAATCTCGGTTCTTCTTACAGCATAACGATGGACGTATCCGTGTGTGGAGACTCCGAACGAAATGAACGTTGCCAGATAGTACGTGGCTCGATGGTTCAAATGGCTCTGAGCACTATGGGAGTTAACTTCAGAGGTCATCCGTCCCCTACAACTTAGAACTAATTAAACCTAACTAACATAAGGACATCACACACATCCATGCCCGAGGCAGGATTCGAACCTACGACCGTAGCGGTCTCACGGTTCCAGACCTAGAACCGCCCGGCTTCCCCGGTCGGCCGGCGCGATGGTAATTGCAGCACTGACTCAATAAATGATGGTACTGCAACACATCATTTTCTGATCGGTGGTAAGATGTCCTGTCATCTCATAGCAATGGAATACCATCGAATTCTTCCACTTCATTATAGGTATTATGCTGATTTTTATCCACGTATATAGAGAGCCCCAGTCATTGGACAAAGTGAAAATTTTATCCAAGTCTGTCTACAAAAGCTACTTTAGGAGGGGAACGTCAGTTACTTGATGTCGTTGCACTGTGAAGAAGTCGACCTGCTGGTTGTGTGCACGATTCTTGGCTACGTGTATTAGTTGGATATGTGAACCCGATGCATTCCACACACTATTGTGGCGCACTCCACGACTCGTCGGAGGAAAGACCGAGTCTATAGACTTGGAAACACAAAACATAGCAGTCTTATTGATATTCAAATGTGGCTCCTGCTACGTCCAAACAGTGTACGTTCCCTCGCCGGCGTTTCACTCACTGCTTGTTTGGTTCTCTATGCTAAGTGTGAAACACTAATGTCCAAATAACGATTTTGCATCTCCCTTTCTGGTATTCTTCTTGAGTTTCTGTCCTTACCGTCTCTAGTCGCAGGAAAAGCGGACATTTCTGCTAAACATATTTGCTAGTTCCTTGAAATACGTAGCTTTTACTTTGTCTGAAAAGTTTTCCAAAATTCTTTCTTTATTTGTATCAGGCAAATACAGGTACGGCGCAGTCTGCTTGGGCGATAAAGACTTCCTATGTGAATGACGCGCTTTTTATCACTGTATCTACGGAAGACACCTCTATAATGTTGACGACAGATCGTTGATCTACGTGAAACTGCGGCGACTCTATCAAACCATACTGTGAGACGATACGACACGCGAAACTCTGCACCACAAGATGCACTTCAGTTGCGTCTCCGTAACGTCGCCAGCGGATATATCGGTGTGGCCTCCGGTGACCCCCACTTTGCATCACCGTCACTGAAACTTTGAAAGTTACACGGTTGTAAAACATGATTAAAATTTCTCCTCGATATTTCTCATCGTGTTCCTCAAAACAACTTTCGCGATAGCAGTATCTGTAACCAAGAAAACTATAACTTTCCATGTCTTCACGTCGCCAACTGAGCACAAGGAAAATTCAGTTTCGTATAATCAACGCATATTATACAATCCTTAGTTTTATGTAGATGATTGATAAAGAAGGCGGTTATCGTATCCTATCCAGCCAAATACGGAAAGGTTTTTAAGCGATTTAGGTATCAGGAAAGCGAATCGGTCTCAGAGTTCAGTTAAAAATGTAATCAACACCTATATCTACACTCGACCAAGCAATAAGAAGTTTGTGACGGAGAGTACTTTCGATTGTATCATATGCAAAGGTTATTTGCCGTTCTGTTCACGGGTGGAGCATGTCTACTCGTACGCCTCTAAGTGAAGTGTTATTTGCCATATTTTATTTACATGATCCCCACGGGATCGATATGTAGGGAATGAAGCATATTCTTAGTTTCGGTGTGAAAGACAGTTCTTGAAGTTTTCTAAAATCATCGGCAGATGCCGGCCGAGGTGGTCGAGCGGTTCCAGGCGCTACCACAGTGCTCAGAGCCATTTGAACCATTTGATCGGTACAGTTGAGCCATACAAACATTTTGTATGCAGTCCCATTTGAGCTGTACAAAGGTTTTGTATGCAGTCTCTTTGGAGACCAACTGGGGTGTGCCAGTATCCTACCAATGAATCGTTACCTGCCATTAGCTTGACCTACAACAGAGTCAAAGTCATCGTTCTACTTCACACAGCTAATTGTAGTCACTTCCAAATATTTTTATGAGATAATAGGGGCTAGCGATAAGACTCTTTCTTCCAACCACCATTTCCACGATTTCATTCTCTGACAGCAGATATGTGACAGGAACGTACTGTAGAACTCACCCCTCCGGTAAGGAAATGTGGGCGTGGGGGCTGGGCAGTTGAGGCGCTGCTGCTACAGGCGCAGGAGGACAAGCTCTGGAGCTGGAGAAGGTTGCTGCTATATTCCCGCGAGGGTTGCTGTTATTTGCCCGAGTATGTCAGTTAAATAGTGCAGACGGGAAACATATTAGTTATTCGTGATTTTGCAGTACGGATTGTCTTCTCCAGCGAGGCGGAAGGCGTGTTGAATCGCACACTCGAGTGCGATCTGGAATGTGGAAGTGACACTCTCTAGTCTGCGAGCGTTGTGCAGGCCAGAACCCGAGAACGATGTCGTGCAGGTAGCCATATCAGGAGTCCGTGGGCGTGAGCCTGCCGTGAGTCACAAGTAGGCCTTTGATAAAATATCGATATATCCATACATCGATATTTTTTCCGAAAGATACAGACACATATCGGCGATATATTTTCCACTGATATATCGATATCAATATGGCAATATCGTGTGCCAATATTGTTTTTTCTATTATATTTTTTCACAATATTCGGTAAAGATTTGAAGTGGTTCTTTTGAAATTCTAATAGAATTTAATTGTACTTTCACTTTGTGAAGGATTGTTACTACTTTTTGAGCTTTCATGACATGTGAAGCAAGTATAAGTGAGACAAAAGAAGAAGTCCAATTGCACTGGTGGATGACGGTGTGAATGGAGTAACAAGATTTCAGATGGGAAGAGATAGCACACCAGTTGCGTTAGAAAACATTTTTTACCCCAAATAGTCTGCAGTTTCTTCACATCGGCATCCTTCAGAAACAGTTGCTGGAAATAATGAACAAAAATATAAATGACAAGACTGGTGTTTGCGGTGGACGGAGGGGTGTGATGGGAAATGTTGACGTAATTGGATCTCGGCGCTACCAACAGAAACTGCAACGTTTAGCTTCACCACCCCTTTTTGACACCACAACTGCTAGGTCACTGGCGTTGGCATAAATAAAGAAAAAGGAAAGTGTTCCTGACAAAACCGATATGTGATGTGACCGAACGACGGACCAATCGGACACCTTTTATTGTGCCATTTACATGCAGTTACCACAGCTAGCAAAGTGGTTATCATGAAGAGTCGACTTGCATCGTTTTCCTTTCAACTCTTACTGTAACGGGAACTGCCAGCGTGCTAGTTTGTTGATGTACACAATTTCTTATAATAAATCAATACTTCAATATACAGCTCTAAAAACAGCAGTATATTTACACTACTGGCCATTAAAATTGCTACACCACGAAGGTGACGTGCTACAAACACGAAATTTAACTGACACGAAGTAGATGCTGTGATATGCAAATCATTAGCTTTTCAGAGCATTCACACAAGGTTGGCGCCGGTAGCGACACCTACAACATGCTGACATACACAAACAGCACTTGACCATCGTTGCCTGGTGAAACGTTGTTGGGATTCCTCGTGTAAGGAGGAGAAATGCGTACCATCACGTTTCCGACTTTGATAAAGGTCAGATTGTAGCCTATCACGATTGCAGTTCATCGTATCGCGACATGCTGCTCGCGTTGGTCGAGATCCAATGACTTAGCAGGATATGGAATCGGTGGGTTCAGGAGGGTAATACGGAACGCCGTGCTGGATCCCAATGGCCTCGTATCAGTAGCGGTCAAGATGACAGGCATCTTATCCGCATAGCTGTAACGGATCATGCAGCCACGTCTCGATCCCTGAGGCAACAGATGGGGACGTTTACAAGACAACAACCATCTGCACGAACAGTTCGACGACGTTTGCAGCAGCATCGACTGTGAGCTCGGAGATCTTCCTGCGGCTACCCTTGACGCTGCATCACAGATAGGAGCGCCTGCGATGGTGTCTCAACGACGAACCTGGGTGCACGAATGGTAAAACGTCATTCTTTCGGATGAATCCAGGTTCGGTTTACAGCATCCGTGTTTGGCGACAACGCGGTGAACGCACATTGGAAGCGTGTATTCGTCATCGCCATACTGGCGTGTCATCCGGCGTGATGGTATGGGGTACCATTGTTTACACGTCTCGATTACCTCTTGTTCGCCTTGACGGTACTTTGAACAGTGAACGTTACATTTTAGATGTGTTACGATCTGCGGCATTACCCTTCATTCGATCCCTGCCGAGCCCTACACTTCAGCAGGATAATGCACGACCGCACGTTGCAGCTCTTGTACGGGCCTTTCTGGATACAGAAAATGTTCAACTGCTGCCCTGGCCAGCACATTCTCCAGATCTTTCACCAACTGAAAACGTCTGGTCAATGGTGGCCGAGCAACTGGCTCGTCACAATACTCCAGTCACTTCTCTTGATGAACTGTGGTATCGTGTTGAAGCTGCATGGACAGCTGCACCTGTACACGCTATACAAGCTCTGTTTGACTCAATGCCGAGGCATGTCAAGGCCGTTATTACGGCCAGTGGTGGTTGTTCTGGGTACTGACTTCTAAGGATCTATGCACCCAAATTGCGTGAAAATGTAATCACATGTCAGTTCTAATATAATATATGTGTCCAATGAATACCCGATTATTATCTGCATTTCTTCTCGGTGTAGCAATTTTAATGGCCAGTAGTGAACAATGCACAGCCGATATGTTTATAGGCCGGTACTTCGATATTTTATCCTTAGATATAACGATGCATTAATCCTTTTTTTCGTTGTATCGAGGGCCATTGAGGATACGTTTTTAAATATCTGTATATGGGATTCCCGATATTTTTAAAAATATCAACAGCCCTAGGCACAAGTAACTCTCGCGGCCCGCCCCTGCCATGGAACACGGACGTGCATTAAGACTAGCGCCAGCAGCATATCACTGATGGCGGGTGTCGTGAAGGCGGAAGCCCAGGACACGAATCAGCAACACCGCGCACAGCCAAGGAGGCTGCACCTGGAGCCTCACCCAACAGGCTGAAGGCAGTAATTTGCGTAACTCGGTATGGCCCCAGGCTCTTCCACGTCTTCTGTCTGTCACGGAGGTGACCAGACAGCAGTGGCAGCTTACAACGGCTACGTTCCAGTACAGCCGGCTGGCAAGGGTGGCGAATAACGTATTGGATACTACCTCGTATGGTACCTAGTCGTTTGCACTCCTCGGTTAAGGCTCGACTCGGTGTGGCAATACGCACCGAAGCGCCAAAGACACTGGTTTAGGCATACGTACCCAAATACAGAGATATGTAAACAGGCAGAATATGGCATTGCGGTCAGCAACGCCTATATAAGACAACATATGTCTGGCGCAGTTGTTAGATCGGTTATTGCTGCTACAAAGGCAGGTTACCAAGATTTAAGTGAGTTTGAACGTGGTGTTATGGCCGGCGGACGAGCGTTGGAACACAGCATCTCCGAAGTAGCGATGAAGTGGGGATTTTCCAGTACGACCATTTCACAAATATACTGTGAATATGAGGAATCAGGTAAAACATCAAATCTCCGACATCGCTGCGGCCAGTAAAAGATCCTGCAAGAACGGGACCAACGACGACTGAAGCGAATAGATCAACGTGTCAGAAGTGCAACTCTTCCGCAAATTGCTCCAGATTTCAGCGCTGAGCCATCAACAAGTATCAGCGTGCGAAACATTCAACGAAATATCATCTGTATGGCCTTTCGGAGCTGAAGGCCCTCTCGTGTTCCCTTGAGGTCTGCACGACTCAAAACTTTACGCCTCGCCTGGGCCCGTCAACACCGACATTTGAATATTGATGACTGGAAACATGTTACCCGGTCGGACGAGTCTCGTTTCAAATTGTATCGAGCAGATGGGCGTGTATGGGTATGGGGACAACCTCATGAATCCATGGACCCTGCATGTCATCAGGAGACTGTTTAAGCTGGTGGAGACTCTGTAATGGTGTGGACAGTGTGCGGTTGGAGTGATGTGGGACCAATGATACGTCTAGATACGACTCTGACAGGTGACACGTACGTAAGCCTTTTGATCGCCTGCATCCATTCATGTCCACTGCGCATTTCCACGGACTTGGGCAATTCCAACAGGACAATGCGACACCCCACACGTCCAGAATGGCTACAGAGTGGCTCCAGGAACACTCTACTGAGTTTAGACACTTCCGCTGGCCATCACTCCCCAGAAATGAACATTATTGAGCATATCGGGGATACTTTGCAACGTGCTGTTCAGAAGAGATGTTCACCCCTTCGTACTCTTACGAATTTATGGAGAGCCATGCAGGATTCATGGCGTCATTTCCCTCCAGCACTACTTCAGAATTAGTCGATTCCGTGCCATGCCGTGTTCAAGAAAGGTAGTAGGAGTAATCCACTAAATTACAGACCCATATCATAAACGTCGATATGCAGCAGGATTTTGGAACAGACATT
The DNA here is from genome assembly GCF_023897955.1 of Schistocerca gregaria. Taxonomy (NCBI): domain Eukaryota; kingdom Metazoa; phylum Arthropoda; class Insecta; order Orthoptera; family Acrididae; genus Schistocerca; species Schistocerca gregaria. The sequence goes on from NC_064931.1 coordinate 706,640,923, forward strand.
GTGTTCGAGCATTATGAATTACCTCGAAGAGAACGGCTTTTGGCACACAGTCTACACGGCTTCAGAAAACATCGTTCTTGTGAAACACAACTAGCTGTTTACTTCCACGAAGTGTTGACAAGAGATTTCAAATTCGTTATGTATTTATTAATTCCCAGAAGACTTTTCGACACTGTGCGACACAAGCAGCTTGTAGTGAAATGGCGTGCTTGTGGAATACCGTTTCAGTTATGTGACTGGATTCGTGATTTCCTGTCGTATATGTCACAGTTCATAGTAATTGACGGAAAGTCATCGAATAAAACAGAAGTGATTTCATAAATGATAATTAAATGTAGATCCTACACTGCCGGCAGTTGTTGATATACATCAGCGGGGAATGCTGAAAATGTGTGCCTCGTCTGGGGCTCGAACCCGGGATCTCCTGCTTACATGGAAGACGCTCGATCCATCTTTTTTTTTTAATTTCATTTTGTTCGCTTTTATTCGTTGAATCTGCTCGGGGCGGACGTCGTAAGACATCCGTTTAAGTTCGCTGGTGATCGATTAACTCAGTTTTTTTTTATTACAGAAGGCTGCTAACCCTCTGACCGAACACGTTGAGCTACCGTGTCTGCTGTCCATCTGAGCCACCGAAGCACAGAGGGTAGTGTGACTGCAAGGACTTATCCCTTGCACGCTTCCCGTGAGACCCACATTCCCAAATTAATGTCCACACACTACATTCGTAGTGCCCCTGCCCATTACACTAATTACCGGCGGCAGACAATCTTACCGACTGCCGTAAGAGCTCGGGAAATACGTGTGCATCCCCACAAAAGAAGAAGGTCAATGGCCGGTTAGCCTTAACTATATCTATGGGTCGAGTGGAGCTCGTGCAAGGCACCATGGCGGTTGGGTTGGGTTGTTTTGGGGAAGGAGACGAGACAGCGAGGTCATCGGTCTCATCGGATTAGGGATGGATGGGGAAGGAAGTCGGCCGTGCCCTTTCAGAGGAACCATCCCGGCATTTGCCTGTAGTGATTTAGGGAAATTACGGAAAACCTAAATCAGGATGGCCTGACGCGGGATTGAACCGTCGTCCTCCCGAATGCGAGTCCAGTGTCTAACCACTGCGCCACCTCGCTCGGTACCATGGCGGCCAAGGAGCAGACTACGTACATCCCTTCATGATGATCATGTTTCCCAACAGCAGTGGCATTTTTCAACAAGACAATGCGCCATGTCACAAGGCCAGGAGTGTGATGGAGTGGTGCGAGAAACACAATGACGAGTTTTAATTGATGGCTGGACGGGGTGGCCGAGCGGTTCTAGGCGCTACAGTCTGGAACCGCGCGACCTCTACGGTCGCAGTGCCTTAGGCATGGATGTGTGTGATGTCCTTAGGTTAGTTAGGTTTAAGTAGTTCTAAGTTCTAATCGACTTATTACGTTAGAAGTTAAGTCCCATAGTGCTCAAAGCCATTTGAACCATTTAATTGACGTGCTGGCCCCCCAACTCGCCAGTACTGAACTCGCTCGAACACATCTTGGATGTATTTGAACGTGGCCTCGGAATTTATGGGAATTAGGTGAATTGTGTGTCCAGATGTGATGCCAACCCTGTCCAGCGACCTACGAAGGCCTCGTTGCTCCCATGCCAAGACGCGTCGTCGCTGTTATACCTGCCAGACATACCGGCTATTAGGTAGCTGGTCATAATGTTCTGGTTGATCAGTGTATGTACTTCTGCTAGAATGCAGCTAGTTGTAATGTTTCCTACGTGATATTTTCCATGAATCCCCCACAATGATCATTGGTATAACTGGTATTATATATGAGGGCTCTGAGCACTATGGGACTCAACTGCTGTGGTCATTAGTCCCCTAGAACTTTGAACTACTTAAACCTAACTAACCTAAGGACATCACACACATCCATGCCCGAGGCAGGATTCGAACCTGCGACCGTAGCAGTCGCACGGTTCCGGACTGCGCGCCTAGAACCGCGAGACCATCGCGGCCGGCGTATTATATATAGAGCTGTGTGTGTTTGTAATATGTAATCTCCAGAAACGGCAAGTTTTTGTGCCGCCTATATTTTCCAAAATGGCTTGACTTAATAACAATGCAATCTTTGCTCCAAAGCGTTTGGAAAGTTGAAATCTGAAACGAATTTATTTCGTTTGTGGACATCCCTAGCAATTAATCAGAGGCATTTATTTTTAAGACCTGATGAGGCGAAGGAGACGTAGCGATTTTCAATATTTATTATAAATTTCAATCGTCATGACCGCAATAAAATATGATTACAGCTAGATGGTAAATGGTTTCGATTGACTGGGATGTATCCTCAGATCATGCATACACTAGAATTAGTACCAAGTACCGTTTTGACCATAACGACAGTGATACTAACCGTAACTTGTCGGTATTAAAAGACTGGTCAAAGCATGACAGTTTGCGTACAAAACCAGTGGGAAGCATGAGCTAACAGTCATGCTTTCACCAGCATTTTAACACTGACAACTGGTGCTTAGTAACGACCTTGATATGGTCAAGACAGCCCATAGGTACCAGTTTCATTGTAAACATGATCTGAGTGTAGTTGCTAGTCAAACGAAATTGGTTAAAATCAAGTTGCAATTACATTTTATTGCGACCAAGACCATTTAAATTTATAAACAGAGAGATTTATTTTAGCCTTTGTCTATAATTGCAAAATACTCATTACTTAAGTACGTTCTGAGAGAGCGCCAATGAGATCATTCTAACAGATATTAACGCAGAAGCGATCGAACAGCTACACGACCTGTAGCACATCTTTAATCATTGTGACTGGTTGATGATGGCTATTTATTTTTCATACTCTGGGTTTATAAAGCCACGGACGTCTGAGTGTGTGCTTAAAAGTAAATATATCATTTCGGCTAGCGTTTTTATCTTTGTGAGAGCAAATTTTTAGATCCAAATGTAACTTTTCCACGTTAAAAGTGAACAGAGAAACATTGCCATAGTAATGAAGTCAGATAATGGTTCTGTGCATGTTCCAAGGGAACGAAGACGTCGTATAAAGAGTCTGCACGGTGTGGACCATCCACCACGATGAAGCTCTAGAGCACGACTGGTCTCCTTGTCTTCGGGGAAAGCGTGACTTTCGCTAGTCGAAGATCTAGCAGACAGTACTTCGGAAACTTGAAGGGAGAACATTGCTACTGTATCTGCCAGCTTGCAGAGGGTTACTGAAGCCACAATAGACAGGTCGGGCGGCAGGCTGTCGGGCAGCGAGGGATTTGGTTTCCAGAAACTCGACCTCTGACAACGCGGGTGGCCTGATCTATCATACGACTAGGGCCGCAGCTGGCGAAGCGGCACTGTCTGGCTGGCGTTTTCTTTATCGATGAGGCTGCGCCAGCATTTGCGGCTGGCAGAAACCGCTGCTTTTCGGAACGAGATTCGCGAACTTTCAGGGAGGACAAGGAAGGCAGAAAGCTGCGACGGGTAGCGTAGCTCTCAGTAATGCTGGGACAGGTCCTAGTGGAGAATGTGTGGTGTGGTCAGAGAGATAGAAGACAGTGCTTTACAGGGACTTGTTTTATGCTATCACCCGACGTTGTCCAGCTATTTATTTACCAATAACCTAACCATACCCGATTCTTTAAAGACTCGAACCCCTTTGCGTAAAACAGTTTCAAACTGGATGGGTATAGTTCTGGCAATTTGCACTTCGTTCTGAGAAAAGTTAGTTTTTAACGCATCTCTGTCGTATCTTTCAAACAGTGTTGTACACTGACATAATTTTTCAGGTAAATTCAGTGGTATTTGTGGATACTTGCTGAAAAATGGTTTTGCGAATATAGTTAGTAGTAAAGAACAAACCAATAAAATCGTTATGCCTGATACCGAAGTTTTACTGCTTGAAGTGCACAAATGTAGTAAATGATAAACTTCTTTCCTTTCATTATTTTGTTGTAGGTTTTTGTGAGAAAAAGTCTCCAAAATATTTATAATTATGTGTAAAGTTTCCTAGAAGTCGCGAAGTGTTCTCATTTTCAAATACTGGACGAATATAGTCTGCGTAATTTGTACGCCGTGAGTTGTTCACGCAAAGGACTACATCTGATTTTACGCAGACTGTATCTTTTACTTGTATTCACGTACAACTTCAGGGTGCTTTTATCTACTGCTTTAACGATCATAGTTTTCATTTAGCTTTCATAGATTTTCAACACGACATATATACAGTTTCTAATTTTTAATACTTGACCTATTTAGTTGAAAGCTTAGCGGAAGATTACACGTTTTAATGAGCAGATCATGACAACTTTCAAAATTTTTAAAGTCGGTCAATAATTATGTCAAATACTGAAAATAAAATTGTTGTTGCTCATGGAAACCGTTAGATAGGCACGCCGCAACAAAGAGTGGCTGACTTAGTGACCAGGTGACCGTTTTAGCTGTTTAATAATATAGGTTCCAATTTTATACGTTGGGTAGGGAAAGGAATGAAATACGACAAAATGGTTCAAATGGCTCTGAGCACTATGGGACTCAACTTCTGAGGTCATCAGTGCCCTAGAACTTAGAACTACTTAAACCTAACTAACCTAAGGACATCACTCACATTCATGCCTGAGGCAGGATTCGAACCTGCGACCGTAGCGGTCTCGCGGTCCCAGACTATAGCGCCTAGAACCGCACAGCCACTCCGGCCGGCGTATGCTCAACAATGTTCATGTCAGGGGAGATTGGTGGCCAGCGGAAGAGTTTCAGCTTAGAAGAGTGTTCCTGGAGCCATTATGAAGCAATTCTGGACTTGTAGGGTGTCGCATTGTCCTGCTGGAATTGCCCAAGTCCATGGGAATGCGCAAAGGACATAAATGGATGCAGGTGATCAAACGGGATGCTTACGTAAGTGTCACCTGTCATAGCTTGAACAGTCCCCTGCTGACATGCGGGGTCAATGGATTTGTGAGGTTGTTTCTATACCCGTAGACATCCATCCGCGCCACACAATTTGAAACGACACTCGTCCGACCTGTCAACATGTTTCCAATCATCAACAGTCCAATGTCGGTGTTGACGAGCCCTTACGAAAGCCCATATCGATGAAGTTTCGTTGAGTGGTTCGCACGCTGTCACTTGTTGATGGCCCAGCATTGAAATTTGCAGGAATTTGCGGAAGGGTTGCACTGCTGTCACGTTGAACGGTTCTCTTCAGTCATAGTTGCTTCCGTTCTTGCAGGGTCTGTTTTCGTTCGTAGCAATGACGGAGATTTGATGTTTTGCCAGATTCCTGATATTCACGGTACACTCGTGAAATGGTCGTACGCGAAAATTCCACTTCATCGCTACCACGGTGAAGCAGTGTCCCATCGCTCGTATAACACCACGTTCAAACTGACTTAACTCTTGATAGCCTGCCATTGTAGCAGCAGTAACCGATCTAGCAACTGCGCCAGACACTCGATCGACGTCTTATATAGTCGTTGGCGACAGCAGCGCCATATTATGCCTGTTTACATATTTATGTATTTGAATACGCATGCCTACATCAGTTTCTTTGTCGCTTCAGGTATAAGGCCAGCAACAAAACTCTTTGGATATGGACTATTTTATTTCTTCAAAATGTTCAAATGTGGGTGAATTCCTAAGGGACTAAACTGGTGACGTCATCGTTCCCTAGACATAAACACTGGACTTACATACCAACTTAATCTAACTTATGCTGAGAACAACACACACACCGATGCCCGAGGGAGGACTCGAACGTCCAGTGGGAATGGCATTTTATTTGTTTCTGCCTGAGTAGGATCCCACGATAACGAGATATTTTCCGTAATCGATCAAAGAAGCGTTATTAAAATTACTTCCTCAGTGGCTGTATTATATTTCCTTATCATTGTCATACTGGATCTCAGTAAAATGTAGTCCATCAACAAAGGAGGTGGCTTACAAAACACTCGTTCGACCTATACTTGAGTATTGCTCATCAGTGTGGGATCCGTAGCAGGTCGGGTTGACAGAGGAGATGGAGAGGATCCAAAGAAGAGCGGCGCGTTTCGTCACAGGGTTATTTGGTAAGCGTGATAGCGTTACGGAGATGTTTAGCAAACTCAAGCGGCAGACTCTGCAAGAGAGGCGCTCTGCATCGTGGTGTACCTTGCTGTCCAGGTTTCGAGAGGGTGCGTTTCTGGATGAGGTATCGAATATATTGCTTCCCCCTACTTATACCTCCCGAGGAGATCACGAATGTAAAATTAGAGAGATTCGAGCGCGCACGGAGGCTTTCCGGCAGTCATTCTTCCCGCGAACCATACGCGACTGGAGCAGGAAGGGGAGGTAATGACAGTGGTACGTAAAGTGCCCTCCGCCACACACCGCTGGGTGGCTTGCGGAGTATAAATGTAGATGTAGATGAAATCAAATTGCTGTGAGCACTATGGGACTTAACATCAGAGGTCATCAGTCCCTTATATCTTAGAATTACTTAAACCTAACTAACCTAAGAACATCACACACACCCATGCCCGAGGCAAGATTCGAACCTGCGGCCGTAGCAGTCGCTCGGTTCCGGACTGAAGCGCCTAGAACCGCTCGGCCACCGCGGCCGGTGGATCTCAGTAGCCCATCTAAATTTTTACAACTGATATTACGTGACTGAACTGAGAGAGGAAGTGCAGCGGTAATTTTCTATACCCGTATTCGGGAGGAGCTGATCAAATCCCCATCTCGACATCCAGATTTTCTTTTCGTCCGTGTCCGTTAATCTCTCGACGAGAAAGGCGCATGTCCTTCTGCGATACAGCCCAGCCTGTCGGGTTGCCTACTCACCTTACGTCAACAGCATAATAACGACGCGTTTACGATCTGGCTTGCGGAAGGCGCCACGCGCACAGCCGGCGACATATGCGCTACTAGCGGTTCTCAAGTCGCTGCGCTGCTTCTTTACGCTGGTCACATGTACGAAAAGAGAGCAGCAAAAGTAACCTTCCGCTCGGCCGATATTGAGAAGGCCGTACAGCTCGGAGCTAGCCGTTTCCGGTCGTGGAACCAGTTGATTTGTGATGCCATAAAGTGAAGTGATCAGCAGTTACCTCAGAGTTCTACGAGCAGTTATCCACGAATTGCCTAGCAGTAGTCATCGACTAACCTTGGAGCAACCTTCCTCATTTCTGGCTTACGAACGTTTACAGATGGAACAACGCCCAAAAAATCAGCTAGCCTGGATTGGGCTTTGTGTCAGTATTTTATAACTAATAACATTTGCACTTTGCTTTTATCTTTAGAGAACTTATCTGTTTTATACGATGTATCAGATTGTATATATTGTGTCTCGAATAAATGTGGTGACTTTCATTAATACCGTCATCTGTAGCTACGTGGCCGCATTGGAGAAACTGACACTTATTTGGCGTCACAATACCATCTTTCTCCAGTTCAAGATGGAGCCCCGTCCCTAACGACCTCGTCGCCAAAGAACCTTAAGCACTAAACTTCCTGTCTTGTGCGGAGGTTACAGACCATTTCGCCTAGGTATTTTACTGTTGTCACTGTTTCCACTAATTCATAGACAAAAGTGTAATCAAAAAATAATGTTTCTTTCCATCTAATTCCACACAATATTCTGGGATTATTTATGTTGAGACAGGACTGCTAGTCCTTGCATTATGCGTCGATTCTACGCAGGTATATGAGAGAGAGAGAGAGAGATAGATAGATAGAGAGAGAGAGAGAGAGAGAGAGAGAGAGAGAGAGAGAGAGAGAGAAAGAGAGAGAGAGAGAGAGAGACAGACAGAGACAGAGACAGAAAGTTTATACTAAGTATCCTATTGCAAAGCTGTTTTCACCGATGAGCAGTTCCACTCTTTAAAAAATATGTTGTGTCTATCTGCTACGAAGTGTTGTACTCAAGCAGAAAGCTGGTCCGATATTACATAAGCTGATACTTTTTTTCAGTAGGTGAAAGTACAGAACAGCATCGAATACCTTCTGCATACAAAAAAAAAAAAAAAAATAGCGGCATTATCTCTTACCTTCTGAATTTTTTTCCCATATTTCTATTACAGATTAAAAAAAATTGTTCAAATGGCTCTGAGTACTATGGGACTTAATTTCTGAGGTCATCAGTTCCCTAGAACTTGGAACAACTTAAACCTAACTAACCTAAGGATATCACACACATCCATGCCCGAGGCAGGATTCGAACCTGCGACCGTAGCGGTCGCGCGGATCCAGACTGTAGCGCCTAGAACCGCTCGGCCACCCCGGCCGTCTATTACAGATTGTCATTAGTGACAAAGGCCTGTAGTTATGTGTACCTATTCGACAACGCTTGTTCAAAAAAGGAATGACCTGCCCCTTTCTTTCTATAGCTCAGAACGAGTCTTACGACAAACTGCTGATAATAGGATACCAAGCTCGTTCTCATAATGTGTATGCGTCTTTACGTTGCATGAGGTACAAAAATAATGTGTACTTCAAAAGGTTATCTTGGCACCACTGTGACGGGTGATGTAATAATACGGATATGAGGTGTTACTGTAAATAGACTGTTAACGGTGGGTGGCACTTAACCCTAGTGTGGCATGCAGAAAATTACTCGTACATCAGCATGTCAGTCCTGTAGTCCTATGAGTTAATTTTTGCTCTGCCTGAACCGATGACGCCAAAGAAGCTAACTCGAGGCATCCTGAAAGCAAATAGATGCACCAGGAGGAACAACAGAAGTGCTTGACGGATTCAGGTATCTAAATTCTTGCGTCTTGTGGCCTCTCTTCTTCTAAATTTTACCTACTAGACAACAGTTTCTTCTGCAGGCGTTTCCTTTTTGTTCTTTTTAGCTAGGCTGTCATCTGTGAATGTTGCAATGGAAGCTGAGAGGGACGAATATGTAACCCGTGCATAGCGTTTTCCGTGGAGTCCGGCCTCTGCGTACTTCACGCAGTGTAAACAAACGAGCGAGCTGCGCTGTTTATTTATGAGCCACTGAGCCATATTAAAAGTATTCTAATTATGTTTGTGTTATTTATAGTACCACACACATATTTATTTCCAAGCTGCAGAGCAGTTAACATTCTAAATTTGACGTTATGGTTTTCGACGCTTTTTATGCAGCGATGAGAAGACATATATTAGTTGCGGAGACAACAGTTATAATGTTCTGAGTTGTTCTCACGTGCAAAATCGTAGCAACAGACGATTGCTCCTGAAGACAGAAATGGTAGAAATATGTGAACTTTCATTACGCTAAGCAGCTTACGTTCACGAACCAGCATAGTTTTAGAAAGCATCCCTTGTGCGAAATTCAGCTTGCTCTTTTCTCACATGTTATACTGAGAACTATGGATGAACGGCAACAAGAAGATTCCATATTTCTAGATTTCCGGAAAGCATTTGCCCCTTTTCAGGCTGTTAACCGGGGTACGAGCATGTGGAATACGTTCACAGATATGCGAGTGGCTCGAAGACTTCTTAAATTATAGAACCCAGTATGTTGTCCTCGACGGCGAGTGTTCGTCAGAGGCAGAGAGGTCCCAGGGAAGTTTGATAGGACCGCTATTGTTCTCTATATACATGAGTTATTTGACGGAGAGGATGGGCAGCAGACTGCCGTTGTCTGCTGATGATGCCGTGGTGTACGGTAAGGTGTCGATGTTGAGTGACTGTAAGCAGATAGCCGGCCATGATGGCCGAGCGGTTCTAGGTTCTACAGTCTGGAACCGCGTGACCGCTACGGTCGCAGGTTCGAATCCTGCCTCGGGCATGGATGTTTGTAATGTCCTTAGGTTAGTTAGGTTCAAGTAGTTCTAAGGGACTGATGACCTCAGAAGTTGAGTCCCATAGTGCTCAGAGCCATTTTTTTGTAAGAAGATACAAGACGACTTAGACAAAATTTCGAGTTGGTATGACGCTAGCCCTAAAAGTGGAAAAATGTAAGTTTATGCGGATGAGTAGGAACAAAAAACCTGTACTGTTCGGATGCAGTATTACTGGTGTCCAGATTAACAGAGTCAAGTCGTTTAAGTGTCTGGGCGTAACGTTACGAAGCAATATGAGGTGGAAGGAGCATGTGAAAACTGTGGTGTGGATGGCAAATGGTCAACTTCGGTTTAATGGGAGAATTTTAGGAAAGTGTGGTTCACCTGTAAAGAAGACCGCATATAGGACGCAGGTGCGACCTATTCTTGAGTACTGTTCGAGTGTTTTGGATCCATATCAGGTCGAATTGAAGGAAGACGTCGAAGTAATTCATAGACGAACTGTAGCTATGATACCGGTAGGTTCGAACAAAACGTACGTGTTACGGAGTTGCTTCGGGAACTCAAATGGCAATCCGTGGAGGGAAGGCGATATTATTCTCGGGAAACACTATTAAGACAATCTAGAGGGCCTGCATTTGAAGCTGACTGGCGAACGTTTCTTCTCACGCCAACATACATCACGCGTAATGACCACGAAGATAAGATATGAGACATTAGTTTTTCCCTCGCTCTATTTGTGACTGGAACAGGAAGGGAAATGACAAGTAGAGGTACGGGGTACCCTCTGCCACGCACCTTACGGTGGCTTGTGGAAAATCTATGTAAATGTAGAAATGTTTTCACAAAAGCTTCTGGCATCAAAATTGCAAACCTTCACGTGCTCGATGTCGTATAGTGACAGCAGATGCTAGAACCAGCCATGATAAGCATGAGAAAGAATTTGATTCCATGAGGGACACTAAGCAAACGCATGAACGAGGTAAGCTTATGACAATTAGTAAGCATTCACCAAGTCATCTGAACATTAAGACCAAGGGTCCGTGCAGATATAACATGGCATGTGACAACACTTCCTGTCATGACCAACTGAACGTCTTAAAACATTCACAGACTACGTAAACACATACAGACAGACAACAGTAAATATCACGTTTGTGTGCTGGCTTGGGTACTTACATAAAGAAACAATTTTTTCGGAACATTGTACAGTGTATCAGCAGGAAAAGGTTAGGTGACAACCAGTGCTGTCGAGTCACTGAAGACGTTGACAACACATAAGACAGTATGTAAGGAACTAGTCCGCAACTCGTGGTCGTGCGGTAGCGTTCTCGCTTCTCACACCCGGGTTCCCGTGTTCGATTCCCGGCAGGGTCAGGGATTTTCTTTGCCTCGTGATGACTGAGTGTTGTGTGATGTCCTCAGGTTAGTTAGGTTTAAGTAGTTCTAAGTTCTAGGGGACTGATGACCACAGATGTTAAGTCCCATAGTGCTCAGAGCCATTTGAACCATTTTTTTTTTTGTAAGGAACTTAAAGATTACCTGGTGGCATAGTTGCTCATAGCGGGTATGTACAGTGAATGGAACTGTATCTGTCACTCTACAGAGATGTAATACTGCTTACCACTGTACAGAGAAAAGTGATTACAGTTGTTATCACAGAAAGGATGTCAAAGCTACTGGTCCTGATAGCATGTTACCGGAAATTCTTCACGAATTCTAAAACCTCTGACCACATCTATTGAATGCCTATCGGATTCAGGGAAAGACACTACTTGAAAAATGTCTGAAATGGATTAACGGTAAAAACAAAAGAAAAAACGACTGCAAGAGCCCTCGGTAGCTACGTCCTACAAATATTTTGCTTACAGGCATTTAATAACACTTAGATTTTTTCTCGTTTATGAAACTGAAGAACCTGCATTTACCGGAAGGCCTGTCAAAAATAGCCTGAAAGTAATAGTTACAAGATCAAAAATTATATTTTGAAGAGATCCTTTGACGGATCACGATATTCTGTTTACCAGAATAGAGCTGACGTAGAATAGTCGACAAATGTGCAGTGCTAACTGGTGTTGCATAAACAGAAGTTTCCGTAGTCAATGTCTGGAAGATGAAGAATTGATATGGATTAAACGTACAATGAATTTGAATCTCGATTTTGCAACGATGTTAAGACAACACCTGACTTGACAATGTTGTTAAAACAACAAAATGAAGGTTATCGAAAACAAGAGAATTATTTTACTGCGGAAAGTAAACCAGCTGTAAGTAGGACACATTGAGGAAGAATATACAGTGTTCCGATGATCGGGAAAGATGTTACCAGTTACTTGATGCTACATTACGATGAGGGTAGGATTTGAAGTATTTATACTAGTGAAGTGTACTGAGAGCACTAAAGCTAATGGTCAAATAATCAACATTTTTACGGTAAATTAGTGCGCTCCACCGTCTACAACAAACCTTACGGCCATGCGTATTCTGTTGCGAGAGGGTAAATATTCAAACCCCAGTGAATAGAAACAGCCCAAATTGCTACAATGGTTCCAGGATGGCATTGGCGGAACGCTACTATTCGTACCTCGCACACACATTATCGATTTACAACTTGAGAGAAAAGCAGCGGACTATCGTTTCCGAAAATGAAAACTTAAAAAGATTCCTGAATAATTGGTCGGATGATGACTAACATACATCTGTCTTGCCGTCGGGCAAAGGGACATCAGCGACATTTAGTTGTTAAGTACTTACAGCTGCGAAAAGGTTTTACTTAAAAGATATAATGATAGTTTCGTTACCTATGGTACATTACATTTCTGCAGTCGTTAACTGTTGTAACTTCTGCCTTGCATGAGCAGCTAGCTTCGCTTATTTTGAAAAGAAACCTTGAAGGAGAAGTATGTGTTACAAGAAGAGGGCAGAAAAGAATGGAGGCTAAAGTACCCATATAGAGAAATGGAGGACTGACGAATTACGGATCAGGAAATCTAGTTACAAAGTTACATGTGAGATGATACGTTAGGATCTGATTAGTTGAAGAAATATCTACTAAAATCACTACATGGCCAATCAAAGATCGTGACGAACTGCAATGTGAAAATAACAGCCGGAGAAAATTTTAAGAGGATCTACCTCTTCCCAAAAAAAGCTGAGTTTATAGAATGTATAAACACAACGGTGGCCAACAGTTTATTTTACTCAAAAGAAAGTACTGTCAATGGTAAATGCAAGATTCCATTGAAAAAAAAAAGGAACAGGGTAACTGCAAGAAAATATAATAATTTACCATTAACAGTTAATAATATGATGCGACGAAGTCAAGGATTATAAATTCGAAAAAAGGGGAAGTTGCTAATACGTAATTTTTTGGGACACATCCAATGGCGGGATCAGTAATTATGGAAATAATACGAGGTTCAGTAACCAGGCAATTACTGTCCTCGAGCTACTCTGTACGTCGGCAAACTTCTAATGGAATGTTTCTACACATGTGTCCTATAGAATTGCCTCAAGCGGCAAATTAATTAGGTTGCGATGTAATTTTATGCTAGCAGAATGTTAATTAGCGATAATTGTATCAGATCTCTCGTACTACTATCAACCAGTATCGCCGTGAGTTTTAAACGTGGAGCATTCCGCGCAGTGGTAACAACGGCAGAAGCGTGTCGCATTTCTTACATCTGTCATTTGTTTCCACTCTGCCGTTACGCCCCCACAGGGCCCTCGTCGCTTCGAAAACTTAGGTGAGACCAAACTGCCCCAAAGTTGAAACGAGTTCGCGATCTCGATGGGCGTGGACAAGAGACAACCTGTCTGAGTGCTGTCAACGGGAACCTTGCGAAAGTTTTAGCTGTAAGTCATCACAGAAACTGGGATTGCACCCGTCCAGAACTTCTTATTCACATTACTTTTAATCCCAAAATTTACAATGACCGTGCAAATGAACATTAGATGGAGTTGGGATTAATGTAATTCGAAATTATATCATATATTGATCATTTTGCAACACTTATGTGTAAAATTACTGTGACACTCTGGATTCGGAGTTGCAATAAAGGAAACGAAGAATATCAAAATTATGGCGCTTATAAAGCAGCAAAGTTGGGGAGAGACGGTTGCAAATAATTTTCTTTTGAACCTATTTAATCAGAACAAGAAAAGAAACACTTTCTTGACGTTCTGTAACAATGTTTACTTAGGCACTAACGTGTTTTCAGTATCTTAGACCATCAGGTGATAACTGGCTCTTGGAAAAGACTGATATATAATGTGATATGAAAATTGTTTTAAAAACTGGTTTTACGGTGATATCCTGAGTCTCTCAAATGCTAATGAATTTTGCTAATTAATAGGGGGTAAAAGTAAATTATCTTTCTTCATTTAATGATAACTAGCATTCCGTATCATACGCCTATTTATTTCTAGTATTTCCAGTAGTGTCGTCGTTTACTTTTCTTTGCTATACGGAGACAGTGACAAATTATATCAACTGGTTCATATGGCTCTGAGCACTATGGGACTTAACATCTGTGGTCATCAGTCCTCTAGAACTTAGAACTACTTAAACGTAATTAACCTAAGGACATCACACACATCCATGCCCGAGGCAGGATTCGAACCTGCGACCTTAGCGGTCGCATGGTTCCAGGCTGTAGCGCCTAGAACCGCTCTGCCACCCCGGCCGGCAAATTATATCAAACACATATTTTCACGTTATAAGATGCTCGTCAGAGACTGAATCTGTCTTTTGCAGTTTCTAGGTTTTCTCGTTTTCAGACAACCAAACTGCCATAACGCTACGAGAAAGACTCACTCACAATTTACCGGAGAGTTTTACGGCTGAAAAAATAAACAATTCTATATCATTCTTATAAAATTAAAATCTGTATTCGAGGAATTTTACGTTTTTTTGGAAAAGTATCAAGCAGCCGTCACTAAAGGCGAAATTTCTTTATCACACACAATTCTGTTTGGAAAAGTCATTCGAGTTATGGACAATGTATGAGGACATACACCATAGAGAGAAAATATTCATGATTTGTCTTGTGGGTGATAGCTTCCAGAGATTAGCTGCTATTTTTTTGTAAATGCTTAAATAGGGTTATATGTGACAATGTCAATACAAAGGTCCTTGAAGTTACTATGTTGTCTATTCGCTCCGTTGGAAATTTAATTTTATCTTGTTGAGAAAGTAAATATTCAGGTGATTATTTAATTGTAGGATCTTACCAGTCGATAAACACACGTGCGGCCTCTCCCGCCGGAGGTTCGAGTCCTCCCTCGGGTATGGGTGTGTGTGTGCTGTTCTTAGCATAAGTTAGTTTAAGTAGTGTGTAAGTCTAGGGACCGATGACCTCAGCAGTTTGGTCCTTTAGGAATTCACACACATTTGAACATTTTTTGAAACACACATGAGAAAAAATACAAGTAAGTTTTTAAAATGTAACAATTCGTTTTTTTAGAGTTTGATCTGTAACTAAGGAAAAGTGGTTTAGAATTCAGTTTCATTGTTTAGGTTTCCTTCTTCTCCCATAAAACGCAGATAAGATTTCATTTATTCTTTATTTATGTTCATGTAATTCGGCAGTTGAAACCAAGCGAAATACGACCAATACGTTCGGCTGACTGGCCAGTGAACAGTTAGCACTTCATTCGTTCCTTTCAGCGTGTCTGTACGACGTTGAAAAGCCTGCACTGGTGGAAGTACTTCAGCTTACCCTCGAAGTAGCGGTGCAGCTATTTAGCTGCGGCTAGCGTTATTGAACACGAGTGGTTGCTGTTAGATGGACACATTATCCTGAGGCGTTCTCACGAAGTTGCTGCCTGGAATTGAGTGAAAGCGAGCGCAAAGAATTCGCTCTTCAAAACGCTTTTTGCTGTCGACTGAGAGTTGCGGAACTTTACGGCGTAACTAGTCCGTAAAAATCGCTTGATGGAGATTCCTAAGTGCGAAGCGGCGATTCGCCAACATTTCTCAGTGAGCGATAACGGAATCAGCACTTTAACTGCTCGTTAAATAGCAGCAATTATTTGATACATATTTATGCTTACAATCGTTAGCGCATTGGATACTCTAGCTTTTTGTTCTCCCTGCGAAATGTCAATTCTGACAATAATAAGAAAAAATGTAAGCAATAGAAAAGAAGTTTCTTTAATCTGTGTTTTACGTACGGATAAAAGACAAAATTAGAAGTGTTGAGATACGGAAATGACTTGGACGCGTACGTGTTCTAGTGGGAAATATGAAAGCGAACCATCTTAAATGTTGCTTTAGAACAGGAGGACTTGTGATTACCAGGGTATTGACTTTGGACATCTATTTATTAGGAGGAGGTGGTGGAGGAGGAGGAGGAGAAGGAGGAGGACGAAGAAGAAGAAGAAGAAGAAGAAGCCTTGGGCAGTGCTTAATATCCATGATGATTGCGAAATTTCAGAGAAATTAAATGAAAACACTTCTCCACATTTCAGAACCAGCTGAAAATGTTTTGGGAAGTGCGACATAGTATTGTCGGCTTGACGAAGACTGTTGCTGAAAAATGCTTCTCTTTATATGGAGCGTTAATCAGTGCTGTTACTTTTGCAGTGAGCGGTTTCAGCTGTGAGCTGCAGGTTCCTTCATGTACGTGTCGAAACATAAGAAGCCTCTTAAGACACAGGCGCATGTGTTGTCATAAAAAAAAACTTAAAAATCACTGATAGTCAAGCGATTTGGTGATGTTATCTCACATTTTAGTTGAACGAGCGATACGACTTACAGCGTGTATATGCCTTTACACCCCAGTGAAACGTGGCTAGTATCAGCGGCACTGTAATGAAATATAGATGTAAATTTCACTGTCATACTGATTACATAAAATATGTAGCGCCGCACTCACAGTTTGTTGCCAGACGACGATTTCTCTGTGTCCGACTCGAACTTAATTGTTTCGCATGAAATGAGAGGATGATTAGGGGCGCGAGAAGTGGGTGTATCAAAACTGGGTCACATTTATCAGCATGTCAGTGGGGGGTGGGGGGCATGCATCACGCAGCCCAGAGCCCGGCTGCACGTTAGCGTGACTTCGCCGGGGTGGAATAGCCACGCCGGCAAAATGACGGACGTCCGTCGGCGAGATAGGACGTGTGCTAACCAGCCGGCGCACGCGAATTTTTATCTACATCTGCGTTCCCTTCTGTCTGCCGGAGGACAGCGCCGAATTATCGATCGAACAGCGTAGGTGGCCCAAAGAGGCTCCCACCAACGCGGCTAATTTTCCGATTGTCGCCGCCTACAAAAACTCTTGAAAATTTCACCGCAATGAAGAAGTAATACGCCACTGTTGGCCTCTTTGCTAATGGCAGTCATCGTCGATGCACACCCAGCTACGCGATCCGTGGGTGTTGCGTGACCTTACTTGCCGTTTGGTCTGTTATTTTTTTTCTGCGGACGGTTACATGTAAGTTATTTAGACCGGTGAGTTCCCTACAGTCGACAGCAATTAGCGCGTCACAGTGTCCGGCGAAACGTCTTAGGTTTTGAACTTAAATTAATAAGTGCAGGATTCGGCACAGGTGACGGTCACCTATGGAAATAGTATTAATAATAAAAAACACTCAGTCTTCAGGCCACGAGTGGCCTACCGGGACCATCCGACCGCCGTGTCATCCTCAGGGGAGGATGCGGATACGAGGGGCGTGGGGTCAGCACACCACTCTCCCAGTCGTTATGATGGTATTCTTGACCGAAGCCGCTACTATTCGGTCGAGTAGCTCCTCAATTGGCATCACGAGGCTGAGTGCACCCCGAAAAATGGCAAAAGCGCATGGCGGCTGGATGGTCACCCATCCAAGTGCCGGCCACGCCGAACAGGGCTTAACTTCGGTGATCTCACGGGAATCGTTGGAGTCCACTGTTTTTTTTTTTTTTTAATTTTCATTTTGTTCGCTTTAGTTCGTTTAATCTGCTCGGAGCCGACGTCGTAAGACATCCATTTAAGTTCCATGTTGATCTGTCAACTCAGTTTTTTTATTACACAGGGCGCTTTACCCTCTCACCGAACAGGCTGCGCTACCATGTCGGCATTATCGATCGAGCGGCAAGGCAGTTGCCTATTAATAATAATATAATATTAAAATAATAACAATTTATTTAATTCTTTGCTGGTGACGGAACAATAGCTTGCTAAATTTATCCTTCTTTACTCTGTTTTCTTCACTTAGTCATTTTCAGAAACATTAAATCTTTTTCACATCATCTAAAAATTCATTTCCTGGACACCCTGGTGGCCACCCTGTTTCCAAGGATCCTTCAACTACAGTTTTTATGAATCTCACTTATGATGATTTTATTACACGACCACGAAAGTTCACCTTTCTTGGGTTTTACTTTTGCTTAATGTCAGGTTATTAAAAAAGGGATGATAGGTCTCCGTTTTTACTGATGTGCCACTTTATTGACAGGGTCTTTCACTATTCCAAAAATTTCAGATAGTATTTTCTTTTATGCTCTGACTTAATTCCCATTTTTTTTTTTTTGGTCAGGAGAATGTTTTACACAGGTATGTCAAAATAGTTTGTGTAAATGACTTAAATATGCGTATAGAAATAAATAAAATAAACATTTAGGTTTTCCTAGAGCCTTCTCTGTTGTTTTTCACATTTAACAAGGCTTAATACGTTTTATTTACGTCTTAAATCCAGATTTCAATATAATGTCCGTTATTCACTTTAGAGAAGAAGATTTCCTAATATTTTAATTCGTATTCTTGTTCAAATGTGTGAATCTGGATTTTTAATTCACATGTATCTCTGGGAGAAGGGATGTAACACACAATAATTCTTGTCGAAATTTAATCTAAAACGTATAGTAAGGAGTTTTTCGGACCAAATGAAAAAAAAACCTTTTACTTGAAACCTCCAAAAACAGTTCCGGTGCGTGGCGTCACAGGTGTGCTTGAAAGTTACACAAAGAAAAGAATGAGTAAAAAAGAAAATCTCCTTTAATCATGTATTAAGCTGTGTAGTCAGTTACGATATGCCCTTTGTACTGCCGGTGTGACAGAATTGGTACTATTATCATCCTTCCTACTCTCTCAGATGCGCCACTGTATGTAAACCAATTGTTAATTTTTGTACGCCATTATGCAATCTCTCGTATTTTCCATTCTAATTTCTAAATTTTTTTCTTGTCCCCTTCTCTTAAACTCTTCTACTGTTCTAAAATACCTCATTTGTAGGTGTTTTAATCGTCTTTCTTTCCATTTCGTTAGCACTCAAGCCATACTTCAGTATACTAAAGTAGGAATACGACCGAGCTCTGGAGTTCCATTGGGGTATTTCTTCTTTACTTTATGTCTTTAAATTTCTGTCGAGGACATCATTAACGTAGTTGAGTCTTTCCAGTTTTAACTGCCTGACAAAAAGTGAAGCGCTCAGGAAAGGAGAAGGAAACGAAAGGAAACTTCGCGGGTTGAGAGCGTATGTGATCCTATTTCAGTGATTATAATATCGAGTCAAATATGCAAAGAAGTTGGCAGTATTGGCTGACATATCAGTATGGTATGGCCTACATGCATACACTTATTCGGTTAGCAAGGCTGTTATAAAGCCGTTGCATCTTCTCCTGAGACAAGCTGGCCCACAGTTGTTGTAATTGATCTTTGATATCATCCATGCCCTCCCCCCATGTACCACGGACCTTGCCGTTGGTGGGGAGGCTTGCGTGCCTCAGCGATACAGATAGCCGTACCGTAGGTGCAACCACAACGGAGGGGTGTCTGTTGAGAGGCCAGACAAACGTGTGGTTCCTGAAGAGGGGCGCAGCCTTTTCAGTAGTTGCAAGGGCAACAGTCTGGATGATTGACTGATCTGGCCTTGTAACAATAGCCAAAAGGGCCTTGCCGTGCTGGTACTGCGAACGGCTGAAAGCAAGGGTAAACTACGGCCGCAATTTTTCCCGAGGGCATGCAGCTTTACTGTATGATTAAATGATGATGGCGTTCTCTTGGGTAAATTATTCCAGAGGTAAAATAGTCCCCCATTCGGATCTCCGGGCGGGGACTACTCAGGAGGATGTCGTTATCAGGAGAAAGAAAACTGGTGTTCTACGGATCGGAGCGTGGAATGTCAGATCCCTTAATCGGGCAGGTAGGTTAGAAAAGATATAAAGGGAAATGGATAGGTTAAAGTTAGACATAGTGGGAATTAGTGAAGTTCGGTGGCAGGAGGAACAAGACTTCTGGTCAGTTGACTACAGGGTTATTAATACAAAATCAAATAGGGGTAATGCAGGAGTAGGTTTAATAATGAATAGGAAAATAGGAATGTGGGTAAGCTACTACAAACAGCATAGGGAACGCATTATTGTGGCCAAGATAGATACGAAGCCTACACCTACTACAGTAGTACACGTTTATATGCCAACTAGCTCTGCAGATGACGAAGAAATTGAAGAAACGTATGATCAAATAAAACAAATTATTCAGATAGTGAAGGGTGAAGAAAATTTGATAGTCATGGGTGAATGGAATTCGGTAGTAGGAAAAGGGAGAGAAAGAAACGTAGTAGGTGAATATGGATTGGGGCTAAGAAATGAAAGAGGAAGCCACCTGGTAGAATTTTGCACAGAGCACAACTTAATCATAGCTAACACTTGGTTCAAGAACCATAAAAGAAGGCTGTATACATGGAAGAAGCCTGGAGATACTAACAGGTTTCAGATAGATTATATAATGGTAAGACAGAGATTAAGGAACCAGGTTTTAAATTGCATGACATTACCAGGGGCAGATGTGGACTCGGACCACAATCTATTGGTTATGACCTGTAAACTAAAACTGAAGAAACTACAAAAAGGTGGGAATTTGAGGAGATGGGACCTGGATACACTGAAGGAACCAGAGGTTGTAGAGAGTTTCAGGAAGAGCATAAAGGAACAATTGACAAGAATGGGGGGAAGAAATACAGTAGAAGAAGAATGGATAGCTTTGAGGGATGAAGTGGTGAAGGCAGCAGAGGATCAAGTAGGTAAAAAGACTAGGGCTAGTAGAATTCCTTGGGTGACAGAAGAAATATTGAATTTAATTGATGAAAGGAGAAAATATAAAAATGCAGTAAATGAAGCAGGCAAAAAGGAATACAGACGTCTCAAAAATGAGATCGACAGGAAGTGCAAAATGGCTAAGCAGGGATGGCTAGAGGACAAATGTAACGATGTAGAAGCTTATCTCACGAGGGGTAAGGTAGAGACCTTTGGAGATAAGAGAACCACTTGTATGAACATCAAGAGCTCAGATGGAAACCCAGTTCTAAGCAAAGAATGGAAAGCAGAAAGGTGGAAGGAGTATATAGAGAGTCTATACAAGGGCGATGTACTTGAGGACAATATTATGGAAATGGAAGAGGATGTAGATGAAGATGAAATGGGAGATACGATACTGGGTGAAGAGTTTGACAGAGCACTGAAAGACCTAAGTCGAAAGAAGGCCCCGGGAGTAGACAACATTCCATTGGAACTACTGACGGCCTTGGTAGAACCAGCCCTGACAAAACACTACCATCTGGTGAGCAAGATGTATGAGACAGGCGAAATACCCTCAGACTTCAAGAAGAATATAATAATTCCAATCCCAAAGAAAGCAGGTATTGACAGATGTGAAAATTACCGAACTATCAGTTTAATAAGTCGCAGCTGCAAAATACTAACACGAATTCTTTACAGACGAATGGAAAAACTTGTAGAAGCCGACCTCAGGAAAGATCAGTTTGGATTCCGTAGAAATGTTGGAACACGTGAGGCAATACTGCCCGTACGACTTATCTTAGAAGGTAGATTAAGGAAGGGCAAACCTACGTTTCTAGGATTTGTAGACTTAGAGAAAGCTTTTGACTATATTGACTGGAATACTGTTTCAAATTCTGAAGGTGGAAGGGATAAAATACAGGGATCAAAAGGCTATTTACAATTTGTACAGAAACCAGATGGCAGTTATAAGAGTCGAAGAATATGAAAGGAAAGCAGTGGTTGGGAAGGGAGTGAGACAGAGTTGTAGTCTCTCCCCGATGTTATTCAATCTGTATATTGAACAAGCAGTGGAGGAAACAAAAGAAAAATTCGGAGTAGGTATTAAAATCCATGGAGAAGAAATAAAAACTTTGAAGTTCGCCGATGACATTGTAATTCTGTCAGAGACAGCAAAGGACTTGGAAAAGCAGTTGAACGGAATGGATAGTGTCTTGAAAGGAGGATATAAGATGAACATCAACAAAAGCAAAACGATGATATTGGAAGGTAGTCGAATTAAGTCGCATGGTGCTGAGGGCATTAGATTAGGAAATGAGACACTTAAAGTAGTAAAGGAGTTCTGCTATTTTGGGAGCAAAATAACTGATGATGGTCGAAGTAGAGAGGATATAAAATGTAGACTGGCAATGGCAAGGAAAGTGTTTCTGAAGAAGAGAAATTTGTTAACATCGAGTATAGATTTAAGTGTCAGGAAGTCATTTCTGAAAGTATTTGTATGGAGTGTAGCCATGTATGGAAGTGAAACATGGACGATAAATAGTCTGGACAAGAAGAGAATAGAAGCTTTCGAAATGTGGTGCTACAGAATAATGCTGAGGATTAGATGGGTAGATCACGTAACTAATGAAGTAGTATTGAATAGGATTGGGTAGAAGAGAAATTTGTGGCACAACTTCACCACAAGAAGGGATTGGTTGGTAGGACGTGCTCTGAGGTATCAAGGGATCACCAATTTAGTATTGGAGGGCAGTGTGGAGGGTAAAAATCGTAGATGGAGACCAAGGGATGAATACACTAAGCAGATTCAGAAGGATGTAGGTTGCAGTAGGTACTGGGATATGAAGAAGCTTGCACAGTATAGAGTAGCATGGAGAGCTGCATCAAACCAGTCTCAGGACTAAAGACCACAACAACAAAAGTTCAAGATACTCACAAAAGTAAAGTGAAAAATAATGTTAGTATATTTCATCAAAATATTGGGGGATTGAAGAATAAAAGTACTAAAGTTGAAAAAAAAAGTTCAAGATACTCACAAAAGTAAAGTGAAAAATACTGTTAGTATATTTCATCAAAATATTGGGGGATTGAAGAATAAAATTGATGAGCTTCTGCTTTGTTTAGAAGATATAGAAACCAAGAATGTAATAGATATACTATGCCTGTCTGAGCATCACATTGTCACTGATATGCAAAAGGTTAGCATCAATGGGTACAAATTAGCTGCACATGTAAGTAGAGATAATATGATGAGAGGAGGAGTTGCCATATATGTCAAAAGCTTCCACAGTGCAAAAAATTTAGAAACTAAAAATTTTTGTGTAGAGCAACATATGGAAGCATGTGCCACTGAACTTAAACTAAATGATGGCACTTTCATAATTGTAACAGTGTATAGGTCCCCCTCAGGGAATTTCCAGCTATTTCTAGAAAACTTGGATGCTTTGTTGTGCTATCTGTCAGACAGGGGGAAGCAAATTATCATTTGTGGGGATTTCAATGTCGATTCCCTGAAAGAGTGTAATAGGAAGAATGACCTTTTAGTATTACTCAGTTCTTTCAATTTGAGCTCCGTCATTGATTTTCCTACTCGGATAACAAAGAACAGCAGTACATTGATAGATAACTTTTTTATAGACCAAGATAAGTTTCAGGACATAAATGCTTATCCTGTTGAGAATGGTCTTTCAGATCATAGTGCACAGCTTGTTACAATACATGACATAGCTCCATGCAATATAATAAATCAGACTTTCAAAGCAGTGCGTTCAATTAACAATATAAATATTGCAAACTTTAGGGAAAGCCTACAGCAGCTAGACTGGGATGGAGTGTATAAGGAACCCGATGCAAACTTGAAATATAACTTATTTCACAATACATTTTTAAGGGTATTTGAAAATTGTTTTCCCAAGAAAATAGTTAAACATAATTCCAAGAAAACATATAAAAAACCTTGGCAAACTAAAGGAATAAGAATATCTTGCAACCGCAAAAGAGAACTGTATCTAACAGAAAGAGGGAGTACTGACCCCGAAATTGTTCAATATTATAAAAACTATTGTGCGGTACTAAGAAAAGTTATTAAAAAGTCCAGAAGCATGTGTATCATGTTTGAGATCAGTAACTCTGATAATCAAATTAAAGCAATTTGGAATATTATTGAAAGGGAAACAGGGCAACCAAGAGCACAGGAAGACTTTAGTGCAATAAAACTGAATGACAAGTGCACTAACAAACAATCAGAAATTGAAAATATTTTGAATAATCATTTTTTAAATGTTGTGGAGAAAATAGGATCTAGATCTTCACTAGAAGAGGCAAGGCTATTAATAGAAGAGGCCATACCTGCGCAGTTTGAAACAACTGTAATTCCACCAACCTCTCCCTCTGAAATCAGTAAAATAATAAACTCACTGAAAAGTAAAAGCTCTTACGGAATTGATGGCATTTCCAGCAAAGTACTTAAAGCTTGTTCCCCACAGATAAGTAGGATTCTCAGCCACGTATGTAATAGCTCTTTGGAGCAGGGTGTTTTCCCTGATAGACTGAAATATGCCATTGTAAAACCATTGCATAAAAAGGGGGATACGTCGGATGTCAACAACTACCGCCCAATCTCTCTTCTGACAGCTCTATCAAAAATTTTTGAGAAAGTAATGTATTCAAGAGTAGCCTCCCATATTTGTAAAAATAAAGTACTAACAAAATGTCAGTTTAGTTTTCAGAAAGGCTTTTCAACAGAAAATGCTATATATGCTTTCACTGATCAAATATTAAATGCTCTGAATAACTGGACATCACCCATTGGTATTTTTTGTGATCTCTCAAAGGCCTTTGATTGTGTAAATCATGGAATTCTTTTAGATAAGCTAAATCATTATGGTTTGAGTGGGGCAGTGCACAAATGGTTTAATTCATACTTAACTGGTAGAATGCAGAAAGTTGAAATAAGTGGTTCGTGTAATGTTAAAACAACAGCTGATTCCTCAAACTGGGGTGCTATCAAGCACGGGGTCCACATTGATGAAGATGCAAAGTTAGTTCTTTTTGCTGATGATACAAGTATAGTAATAACATCCAAAAACCAAGAACTAAGTGATGTAATTGTAAATGATGTTTTTCACAAAATTATTAAGTGATTCTCAGCAAACGGACTCTCTTTAAATTTTGATAAAACACAGTATATACAGTTCCGTACAGTAAATGGCACAACTCCAGTAATAAATATAGAATTTGAACAGAAGTCTGTAGCTAAGGTAGAATTTTCAAAATTTTTAGGTGTGTCCATTGATGAGAGGTTGAACTGGAAGCAACACATTGATGGTCTGCTGAAACGTCTGAGTTCAGCTGCGTATGCTATTAGGGTTATTGCAAATTTTGGTGATAAGAATCTCAGTAAATTAGCTTACTATGCCTACTTTCATTCACTGCTTTCGTATGGCATCATATTCTGGGGTAATTCATCGTTGAGTAGAAAAGTATTCATTGCACAAAAACGTGTAATCAGAATAATTGCTGGAGCCCACCCACGGTCATCCTGCAGACATCTATTTAAGGATCTAGGGATCCTCACAGTAACCTCACAGTATATATATTCCCTTATGAAATTTGTTGATAATAATCCAACCCAATTCAAAAGTAATAGCAGTGTGCATACCTATAACACCAGGAGAAAGGATGATCTTCACTATGCAGGGTTAAATCTGACTTTGGCACAGAAAGGGGTAAATTATGCTGCCACAAAAGTCTTTGGGCACCTACCAAACAGCATCAAAAGCCTGACAGATAGCCAACTAACATTTAAAAATAAATTAAAAGAATTTCTAGATGACAACTCCTTCTACTCATTGGCTGAATTTTTAGATATAAACTAAGTAAAAAAAAAAAAAACTTAATCATTAGTGTCATGCAATATTTTGTGTAATGTAATTTCTTGTACAGACATCTTTTATTAACCTGACACGTTCCACATCATTACGAAGTGTCGTATTCATGATCTATGGAACAAGTATTAATCTAATCTAATCTAATCTAAACAACATCATCGATGCAAACACTTAGACGGAATCGACGTCCGAGATTGTTCAGCACATGGACGAGTATTGTCCTGTTGAAAAATGGCACGATGATACTGTCAGATGAGGGGTAAGATAAGAGGTCGCAGGATGTCCATGGCATGTTGTTGTGGCGTCAGAGTTCCGTAACTGACTACCAGCCGTAACGTGAAGTCATACCCCACATCATGACGCCAGCAATGTGCCTCTCCGAAACATTCGAACAATGGTACTTCTCCCCATTTCAGTATGCTGGTGTTGTGCAGAAACGCAGTTCATCTCAGGACACAATGCGACGCTAATCATCAGCAGTCCAAACTTCGCTGTCACGACATCACTTCAAACGCAGCCGCTTTTCTTGTGATGTTAACTCCGGCCGAAACACGGCACTTTAATTCTTTTGTCCAAATGCCGCTAGAGTCATTCCAGTGGCATAAAATGGTCCAGAGAATCCATTACGTGTGGTAGGCACAGATGTAAAGGGAGTTACGATGTGCTTAATGCAGAATACGACAATCTGCCCTGTGGTGGTCGATACGAAATTTTACGATGAGTATGTTAGCCCTTACGTCCCCACGCAGTCCAACGTCGAACTACTGCCACATCCGAATGTCCCACTAATCTCAATATTTCGCGTCGATATGCAACAGGATTTTGGAACATATATTGTGTTCAAACATTATGAATTACCTCGAAAAAAACGGTCTATTGACACACAGTCAACATGGGTTTAGAAATCATCGTTCATGTGAAACAAAAATAGCTCTTTATTCACATGAAGTGTTGAGTGCTATTGACAAGGGATTTCACATCGATTCCGTATTTCTGGATTTCCGGAAGGCTTCTGATAATGTACCACACAAGCGTCTTGTAGTGAAATTGCGTGCTTATGGAATATCGTCTCAGTTATGTGACTGGGTTTGTGATTTCCTGTCAAAGAGGTCACTGTTCGTAGTAACTGACGGAAAGTCGTTGAGTAAAACAGAAGTGATTTTTGTCGTTCCCCAGGTAGTGTTATAGGCCCTTTGCTGTTCCTTATCTATATAAACGATTTGGGAGACAATCTGAGCAGCTGATGACGCTGTCGTTTATTGAATAATAAAGTCATCATAAGATCAAAACAAATTGCAAAACGATTTAGAAAACATATCTGAATGGTGTGAAAACTGGCAGTTGACCCTAAATAACGAAAAGTGTGAGGTAATCCACATGAGTGCTAAAAGGAATTCGTTAAACTTTGGTTAAACGATAAATCAGTCTATTCTAAAAGCCGTAAATTCAACTAAATACCTAGGTATTACAATTACGAACAACTTAAATTGGAAGGAACAAATAGAAAATGTTGTGGGGAAGGCTAACCAAAGACTGCGTTTTATTGGCAGGACGATTAGAAAATGTGACAGATCTACTAAGGAGACTGCCTACACTACGCTTGTCCGTCCTCTTTTAGAATACCACTGCTCGATGTGGGATGCTTACCAGATAGGAATGACGGAGTACATCGGGAAAGTTCAAAGAAGGGCAGCACGTTTTGTATTATCACGAAATGTGGGTGAGAGTGTCACTGAAATGATACAGGATTTTATCTGGACATCGTTAAAAGAAAGGCGTTTTTCGTTGCGACGGAGTCTTCTCACGAAATTCCAATCACCAACTTTCTCCTCCGAATGCGAAAATATTTTGTTGACACCTACCTACATAGGGAGAAACGATCACCACGATAAAATAAGGGAAATCAGAAATCGTACTGAAAGATATATGTGTTCGTTTTTTCCGCGCCCTGTACGAGATTGGAATAATAGAGAATCGTGAAGGTGTTTTGATGAACCCTCTGTCAGGCACTTAAATGTATTTTGTAGAGTATCCATGTAGATGTAGATGTAGATGTAGTTCGCCAAATGGAGGCCCATAATGAGGCACCTTTGAAACTCTGTCAGGTTCTGATAACGCCTTGACACGAGAGTACAAGGCACCTCCATGTCCTGAAGTCGAAGCAAAGGTTGGTATGTAAATGGCACATGACATTTTGAACATGAATATTGCTTGCTACTCAGGGATTGTCATTTGTTAGGGCTTGATGACACGCCTTTGTGTCGAATTCTGTACAAAAACCTCTTGGAAGAAATTAATAACTTTGTACGGACTATTACTTTTTTAGTGTGTAGGGTGTTGGACAGCCATCTACAGATGTACTCGCTACTGAATAAATGCCAGTGAAAGACAAACTTTATTGAAAGTTGAGTTTAATATTTATCAGAGCAAAGAAATACGTGTAGAAGCTGAACAGTGAACTTTAGGAATTTAACACGAGTAGATTCTAATATTACAATCCGTGTAAACTGCTTCACGGACTTAGCTGATATGTCTGCACAAGATCCTCATCTGCGGTGCTCCGGTAGAAGTACGTAGCAATAGCGTTGTTGGCCAGACGTCGGCGGCCAGAACTACCGGCTAGTTGCAGCACTGCTTCGGTCTTTCATTCAGTTGACACACATGACTCACAAGACTACTCTGACGATAAATGGAAGGGCAAACTAAAAGTAGATTAGGGAATGATAACCTTGATTTTATGAGAAACAGGGGCGTTCGAGATGCAAGAGTAGTAGGTTTTAGGAAAACAAAGATATGTACGTTGAGTTCACAGAACTGAAGAAGGCTGTTGACAATGTAGAGTGGAATACAATGTATTCCATCCTTACACAATGTGGTATCAGCGACATAGATACAAGGGTAATCCACTCTCTTTATGAGATATCCGTCCATGGCGTTCCTCTCGCTGGTCATTCCGGTGTGATAAGGCGTCTTCTGTCCTCTATCCCACGGCTTCCTCATTCGGCGAGAGGACCTCCAGGTCGGTGATCCCTATGGTGATGATATAACAATACGACATGTTTTAACTGAGAGCATTTTATATTTTCATAAGCGGGCAGAAGCAAATTTAGGAGGGATCTGCCCTCTATTATAGCTGATTACGAGACGAGTGTGGCCGGGCTTACAGAATTTTGTGAATTATCTGGACTCCAGGTGAAGCTTTCAGGCCGCTGATTTTGGTGTGTTGCAGACTGGCTGGCTCATCCGTTTCAATTCAGCGATTCGCAAGATCCACAGTGTCAAGAGTGTGCCGAGAACACCAAATTTCAAGCATTATCTCTCAACACGGACAAAGCAGTGGCCGATGGCTTTTACTTAACTACCGAGCGCAGCGTTATTTGCGTAGCGTTGTCAGTGTTAGCAGACAAGCAAAACTGCGTGAAATAACGGGAGAAATCATTGTGGAACGCACGAAGGACGTATCCGTTAGGGAAGTGCGGCGAAATCTGGCGTTGCTGGGCAATGGCCAACAGCACATCACTGGCAGAGCCTCTCCTGGGGTCATGACTATATTGATTGGACCATAGACGACTGGAAAAGTGGCCTGTTCAATGAGCCCCGATTTCTTGTTGGAGCTGACGGTAGGGTTGGAGTGTGGTGCACACCCCGCGAAGCCATGGACCAAAGTTGTCAACAAGGCATTGTGCAAGCTGGTGGTGGCTCCATAAAGGTGTGAGCTGTATGTACATGGAATGGACTGGACTCTCTGGTCCAGCTGAACCAAACATTGACTGTAAATGGTTATGATCAGCTATCTGGAGACCATCTGCAGGCATTCATGTACTTAATGTTCCCAAACAATGATGAAATTTTAATGGATGACAATGTGCCATGTGACCGGGCAACAGCTGATCGCGATTGGTTTGAACAACATTCTGGAGAGTTGGAGCAAATGATATGGTGGCACATCGAACATTCATGGGACATAATCTGGAGGTTACCTCATGCACAAAATCCTGCACTGGCAGCACTTTCTCAGTTACTGATGGCTGTGGAGGAAGCATGGGTTAATATTTCAGCAGGGGACTTCCAGTGACTTGTGAAGTGCATGCACTACGCCGGCAAAAGGTGGTCCGACACCATATTAAACGGTGTTCCAAGACTTTTGTCACCTCAGTGTAAATTGTGTATAGAAGAGGCAGTGAAGATGTAAAGGACTATCTCCATGTAGGAGTTATTTGTCATGGACCGGTTTGCTTACAGAACAGCAATAGCGACCCAGAGTCAGCGGGAACGCAGACGGGCGCCTAATGAAATGAAACGTTTATTAGCTAATGGCTATAATATGCACATAAACAAAAGGAATGCTGCGGTATTGGGGAGCGCAACAAGTGGCTGTGGATGTGCTGCATGGTTAAAAGCTAAATTTGGACAAGAGATTCTTGTAGATGTGGACGACTTCTACTATCTTGGAAGTAGAACAGATAAAGAAGAATGATTCGAGAAATACATAAACAGCCGCAAAAATGAGAAGAAACGAGAAAAAAAATGGTCGGGTATCAATCTAACTTCGTAAACTGCAATTTTGTCATGTGATGACATGATGGAGACCGCGGCTGTTGTTTGAAGAATGGTTGTTGGTGGTGTTAGGACAGCAACCAGCCACAAATTTACTTTCAATTGCTTTAATCAAAGGAAACCGTTACCGGTTTCGAATCGTTGTGATTCATCCTCAGACGGTTTACACGCTATCTTTATGATATTTGGTGTGTTTTTACAGATCTTAAAATATAAATAAAACATAATTATAACACGCCACACACAGATGGTTGCGTGACAGATTTTCGTTGCATGTGACTTTCTCGTAAATGATTTGATATCCTATGTATCAGGTAGAACGGCCACCAAAGCGACTTAGCGTTGTTCGTGTTTAGTGTTGTTACCAGTCCTGACTCCTGGTATGACATGTAAGGGGCATGAACAACGTCCGATATTTAGTGATTGGCGCGAAGGTCACGTAGATACTGCGCACTCGTGTGAGACTACGTTACTATCTCCTGAAGGTGTTTGAAAGGATCTCAGTGTGGGTCTCCATTTGGCCGGCTGTTCGAGTGGCGCAAGATCTTAATTTTTTTGGCGTTCGGATGTAACAGTGGTCCGCTGTTCAGCTGCTTGGGAATATGAGCGTAGCCATACTCGCTGTCAAGCTTCCGGGCGACCACGTCTGATCACCACAAAGGAAAATCGTCGTTGTTCACCAAACCCATCGTAACTTGTTCACATCTGTTACTACCATCCGAGAACAACTGGGGAGAGATCCCATTCTGCCGGCCGGAATGGCCGAGCGGTTCTGGCGCTTCAGTCTGGAACCGCGCGACCGCTACGGTCGCAGGTTCGAATCCTGCCGCGGACATGGATGTGTGTGTCCTTAGTTTAGTTATGTTTAAGTAGTCCTAAGTTATAGGGACTGATAACCTCAGATGTTAAGTCCCATAGTGCTCAGAGCCATTTGAACCAGATCCCATTCTTACAATCTTTTGGAGGAGCACAGCGGTACTATGCCTTCTTCCTTGGTGTGGTGGGCCATCGGTTATGACTTTAGGTCACAGGTGTATTGGTTAGGGAACTATGACGGCACAACGATACATCACTAATATCCTGCGTTCTGAAGTCGTACCTCCAATGCGATTTTGCACCAGTTTGTCTCAGGAGAGGATACAACGACTTTGTGGTACTCTTCCCAATCGAAAAAGTGCTGGCAACCAGGAAAGAGCGACTGCAACGTAGTGCTAGCATGTGGGCTCATACTGCCAAGTTATTTGTAAATCTGACTCGATCCTATAATCACTCAAATAACATCACATTCACCGTCAATCAGTGAGTTTTCAATTGATTTCCTCCTTCCCTTCTGGATGTTTCACAGCTTAGTCATGCAGTGTATTAATAAAAATTTCAGAAGGAAAGAGGGCTTTCTGTAAAAGAAACAGCTGTTAACGTTCTCATATTTAAAGCTTTGAGACCACAGAGAGATCAATAAAAAACTGTGTTTGAAGCGCAGCTCTCTATTAGTACGAAATAAGGCAGTGTGGCGTGGGGAGTGGAATGACAGAAATGAAACAACTGGAAGCCTTTGGAAAGTTGCTGAAGACTATGTGGATTGATTGCGTAAGGAATTAAGACGTCATCCAACGTTCGACGAGAGAAGAAAGTCTAATAAAGAAAGAAACAAAACGAAGATACAGAAATGTTGGCAACTTTTATGACCGGAGTCGCTCCCCGTAAAACCATAGTTGATGAGATGCTAGAGAGAAAGAATTGGGGAGGGAGGCCTAGAGATGAGTACGTTAGGCAGAGCATCGGTGATGTGGGATTCAGCTGTTACCCTGAAATGCGAACAAGTGAAAAAAGTAGGGTGGCTCAGCATTAGCATATGATCGCTAAACAGTATGGTCTCACATTAATACCACAAGTTGGTAGCTTGAAATATTCCTGCTAGGACTGACAAAAGCATGCAATACTCTGATGAATGTTTCAACGTCATACTCCGCGCTACGCGATAAATGCAAATTTTCGGAAAAAACAGAACAGTTCAGTTGGCACTTAAAATATTTAACAGCTTATTAATAGTCGGTCCTACACATGAAATGTAGTAATTCGACGGTGAACAATATGCTCGAAATCAGTAACGTTAAGGAATAATAAAATCTTTTAAAACGTTTTCAAATTACTTGTTCTTTAACTATTTTAAAACTTCCGTTATCATACAATTACGGTACCTTCAATATACCATGCACTGACAAAAATGATAGCAATTCCTTCCTAAGACGGGTGAAAGTATATAAATTATGGGAAAATAATGTGCCCCGCAATTTTTCTTCCAGTGTCACGGACATGTTTCACAAAGTAGTTTCCGTGTTCATCTTTTCATTGATCAGCTCTGCCGATACCGTTTATACTATCATTAGTATGTACGTCTTACTGCCAGCAGACGGCATCTAAGATAAATTACTCTGTTATTCGAAGACGGTACTCCATGCAGCTCTTTTTGCAGCGAAAATAATGTTTGGTTTCGCTTACCTTTTGATACAGGATTCTCATGAATATATTCCAAAGAAAAAAATATAGTTTTTTTAAATTTTCGCTAAGAATTCGTCCTCTTGATGAAAATCACAAATCTAAATTAATCTCTGTCAAAAAGGCGATAAATGGGACTCATTAATATCCATTTATATAATGGCCACGTGGTCTACATATTTTTTGTCTTTGGTTCTGTAATCATATTTCACACAGCCATAAATCTCAATTTTTAAAGAATTATTTACGTAGCAGATAGATCGCTTTATTTGGTGACGCGCAGCTGTTACGTTTTGGAGGAGTCTATCGCCAAAGGAGCGGGTGTAAGAGATTTAATGTCTTAACGTTGTTACAAATATTCCAAAAATTGAATGACATGTTCGATGAGCTCAAATGCGGACAAACACAGCGCTTCTCATTATGCTTTCAAATTAAGCTCGTGCCGAGAACGCTTTTGGAAAGGTGCGATACAGGTAATCGAGCGTCGCAGGATTTACGTTACAACCAAAATTATTGCAGGTGGATGGGCCGTTTCATGGCTGCGCGGCAATGGGTTCCGCCATTACGGGAAAGCTATACCTCGGTCGTAAATTTTGGAGCGAATACGGCCGTTAACTTTTTAACGGTATGGCGTCCAGTCTATGTGTACAATACATACAAATATAACGAAATAGCAAATTACAGCTAAAACTAACGCATATTGTGAACTCAAGTTACATAAGCATAGTTATTGCACGTTCAAGGAAGCTACCCTCAAACCTACGTACACCGTGGTTGAAACAGTCTTGCTTAATTCTAAGAAATGTTTCAGTAAAATTGTGAGGAACTTGCAGTAGCCATAGGATTGTCAGGCTGATGTTTGTAATTGCACTTACAAATAAACTGATGATACGATATCCTTTTTATGCTTTAACCACGTGACATGTTTATCACTATGCCGACTGGCTGCTCTCTCTCACTCTGTGTGTGTGTGTGTGTGTGTGTGTGTGTGTGTGTGTGTGTGTGTGTGTGTGTGAGAGAGAGAGAGAGAGAGTGTCTAGTAGTCTAGTACTCACCGTTGAGGAAAAATGGACCAGACTGTGTAATCATTCATCGTAGACCAGAACTACAAATGTGTAAAGAACAGATCTTAAGGCTGGTAAAAATGGTAAGAACAAAAAATTACGTAAATACATTAATAATTAGTAAAAACCGCCGCGTTGTCAGTCTTGTGAAAACCCGATTACATGACGGCAACAGACTTGGAGACAATAGTGCACTGCCTAATAGGGATCTTGCTTCCAGACGACACGAAGATGAAAGATACACGATATATCATAAAAAGGAAAGGGGAAGACAGAGCTTGTAGAGAGCCAAATTCTTATAGCCGATCTGCTTGGTATATGTTCTAACTACACTTAGGGACTGTTTCAGGAAGAGAACTCCAGCGCAGAGTAAGTCGGCGATGAGTTCTCTGTTTCTGAGGACCACGCAACGCTGATCAGCCACCTTGTCGTCATCATTGGATACCGTCTGGTATACAGTCAGCCTACTGCTGTTCTAGCCGTTGTCGGCTTTCCGAATTTGGAGAGCTGTTGCTTCTTAGTCACGTAGCTTCTCGGTTGTTTTAATAAGTCGGAGTTCTCAGTATCTAAGTTTTCAGTCGGAGGAAACAGTCTCTGTCAGTAACGGGAGAAGAACCCGGACGCCCCACCTCACAGTCACACGCTGACCGCTCATCTGCGGAGATGGACAAACTCCTCTACCGATGCAGTAAATAATCGACTTCATATTGTCATCTCGTCAGAAGGTAAAATATTCTTAGTCATAGTGATTGATATAACAGGAGTGTTTAATAATTTATCGTGGTATATTACGATTAATGTGAAAATGGATTGTCCCAGGCGTTTCTGTAACAGCCTTCGAGATTAGTGGACAGACAGACGACACGGAATGCCTCAGTAATGAAATAGTGAAGATCACCACCAAGACCTGTTATAAACGATTCAGTGTGTTACTCGAACAGTCCACGGGTGAACTGGCGGTCCACAGTGTCCAACGGGCACGATATTTCATGTCGCCATCGTCAGGTGCGCTGACGAACTGAGCTCCTGAGGGCGGGCGACCGATTTAAATCCCCTCCCCTCGCGAGGCGTTCGTTCGTTTCTTTTGCTGAGAGTCTTTCTAATTAGACTCCCCACCTCTACAGTACAGCGTGTGGAGACGGAAGAAATCACGGAGAAGGAGATAGACACTGCTTATATACCATATACTGGCGTACTATCGGGGAAAATAGGACAAATATTGAGGAAACACCGAGTAGGAACTGTCTTTTGCCCACCAAATAAAACACGAGCATTATTGGGAAGTGTCAAAGACCATCTCGGTTTGCGGAAGGCCGGCATATACCAGATTCCGTGTCAATGTGGGAAGACATATTGGACAGACAGTATGCACCATCGAAGATCGTTGCCGAGAACATCAGAGGCACACTCGACTTGGGTACCCCACCAAGTCGGCGGTCGCCGAGCACTGTTTGTCCGAAAATCACTAAATGGTCTACCAACATACCAGGGTCTTGGCAACGACATCTACATACTGGGGCAGCATCGTTAGAGAGGATATTGAAATTCGTACCAGGGACGAACTCATCTACCTCAGCAGGGCATGGGAATCAGTATTGAGTCTAATTAAAAAGACGCTCAGCAAAGGAAACGAACGGGTGACAAGGGCGGACGAGACAATTACACCGACGCCACCACAGGCGCCGACGCCAGCGCCTCAGCGACCGCGGAGAGAACGCCTCGCGAGGGGAGGGGATTTAATACGGCCGCCCGCCTCAGGAGCTCAGTTCGACCTCTCCCGTTCCCCAGTCCAATCCTAGCGCTGCCAACGCTGCCTCACGTACAATGACCATGTTACCTCTGCCTGCAAGAACCCTCCTACTTGTCCCCACTGCAAAGCTTCACACTTCCTCAAGAACTGCCCCAACCTCACCTCTCCCCCCTCCTGCAACACCTGTAACGAGCCACATCCTACCTTCCCCTTTTTATCGCCTTATCTATGTAGCATTTCATTCTTGTTTTAGTTGTCATGTCACTCGGCTGAAGAGCGACGAATTGTGCCGCTGACAGCCCTCTCCTGCCCATTTGGGGCAGGGGAATGAAATCACAATAAAGAAAAAAAAGAGCTCAGTTTTTCAGCGCACCTGACGATGGCGACATGTCTGATGGCCGAAATATTGTGCCCGTTGGACAATATGGCCCGGCAGTACACCCATGGACTGTTTGAGCAAGAAATAAACCGGGAGAAACTAAAGAATCGATTCAGTGTGTTGTCACGAGTTTGGCGTATTGAAATACAGCTACTGCTTACAAAGTATCAGAATAGTAAAAGTCTCGGAGAATGCATCGCTTTATCAGATGAATTACTGTTAACAGCAGGACGAAAGTGAAGAAAACTGTAGACAGGTTCTCAACACGTTAAGCCATTGGTATGTGCAGAATAAATAGACGGTAAAACGACTCCCTGTTAACTGAGTATCTGTCAAGAGTGAGAAACATTGCAATCAGAGAAAACAGTCAAACCGTTTAGAGGAAAGAAGTGTAAGTAGGCTGTTTAGGTTTTTTTTTATTGGTAACGCCACGTAGCGCTCTGTATGAAAATCACTGGCTGTGCTGTGTACAGTCTGTGGCTGGCTTGCATTGTTGTTTGCTATTGTAGTGTTGGGCAGCTGGGTGTGAACAGCGCGTAGAGTTGCGCAGCTGGAGGTGAGCCGCCAGCGGTGTTGGATGTGGGGAGAGAGATGGCGGAGTTTTGAGAGCAGATGATCTGGACGTGTGTCCATCGGAGACAGTAAATTTTTAAGACTGGATGTCATGAACTGATATATGTATGTTATGACTTTTGAACACTATTAAGGTAAATACATTGTTTGTTCTCTATCAAAATCTTTCATTTGCTAACTGTGCCTGTGAGTAGTTAGTGACTTCAGTAGTTAGAATCTTTTATTTAGCTGGCAGTATTGGCGCTCGCTGAATTGCAGTAGATTGAGTAACGAAGTTTTTTTGTGAGGTAAGTGATTCATGAAAGGTATAGGTTACTGTTAGTCAGGGCCATTCTTTTGTAGGGATTATTAAAAGTCAGACTGCGTTGCGCTAAAAATATTGTGTGTCAGCTTAGTGATGATCAGAATAAGTAAAGAGAGTAATGTCTGAGTACGCTCAGTTTTGCTCAGCTGTTTGAAAAGCAGTTAACGTAAGAGGTTTTCCAGCACAGTAATTCATAAATTTTACTAAGGGGATGTTTCAGAAGTATAAAGTATTCTGAAGATTGGTTTGATCACCGCTGTTCTGTGCTAAGTAGAGTCCAATTGGATGTGATATTCCCTTACCTTGCTCCTACCTTATACGCAGCTAACTGTGCAGGCTCCTACAGTTTAACAGGGACTCCATATTACAATGAAACTTGGCATTTTTCATATTAATAAATCATTGGTAGAGATAAAAGAACTGTTAGGGAGCAAAAAAGTCCCTACTGAGGCCTGAGATTCAATAGTTTACCAATTATCCGCTGAGCTGCAACAAAAATTACTATCAGATAATCGTTTCAAAAGTATCGTAACAATGTCAAATGCATAATACCTTTGAGATGACATATAAAGTAAATACAAAACGAATTTGGTATGAAATAAAAGATGCCAAATCGTGCCAAGTGAAATTTACTACGCAAAATTTTTCCTAGAAACGGGCCACGTACACTCCACTACGCTCTGCTGACTGATGTCCCCTCAGGTTCTAAAGGGTGTCATTGTACCCAGCAACATCAGAGATAGGTAAACGAACACATGGATCAGTCAACAGACTGGGGTGACGGACGTAATTATGGCCGTAGAGGCGGACGGGATATTAAGCCTCGTGAAATTATTTTTACACTTCTGTTTATTTCTTTTGCTGTCCATGTAGTGGTTGCCTCCAACTACACTACATACAAAAACATACATGGCTTCAGTGTTAATTTGTGCAATTTTATTTTCGATGTGCTGACAACAGGTCCACATTATGTTAGTCTGTTTTTACTGCCCTCGTATTGATCAGCTGGGATGTTATAACAACTTCATTTCCTCTACTTTTTACGCAGTGATCCCTCATCTCCATAGCCTGTTACCTATTCCATGTTGTCCTTGTTCTTTTTCCTGCCTTGATAGCCTTCTAAACTGAAGCTCTCAGTTTTTTTCATACTGTGATCCAAGCTCGTTGACACCTTTTCTCAGAAATACAAGAGGATTTGTTTTAGTGGCCTGTTTTCTTTCATTTGATACAGATTTAAAAAAAAAAGAGAAGTTTTTACTATGCCATTACTCCCGACATTTTATACATATTTTGATCTATCTTTTCACTGCTCCTCATTTCTAATCCTCTTTTTTTATGTTCCGTTCATTAGTTTTATAATGTTCCGCCTTTCAAAAACCTCTAGTCTATCCAGGGAGGCTTTGAATTCTTCAAGAAAAGAGCATTAACTAGCCAACTTTCATCTGACGCTACCTGCTTAAGAAACGCACTATAACATAAAGGGGATAATGCAGTCAGTACAGTGTAATGTAAAATCAAGTAGTTGCACCCAATCATTCTGACCTTACCACTATCTAAGTGGTATTGTAATTGATTTTCATTGCTACTTTCAGACTTACTCTACTAAATGCTTCATTTTTCTGGCAGTGTCGTGTGTGGTTGCTGTATAATTACATAAAGTATTTTTGGCTCCATCTCTGCAACTATTAAAAATGCGTATTTATTTTCTCATGCACGTTTAATTCTGTTGGATTAAATATAATCACTGGTCTGGCATCAAACATGATTACAATTATCTTTGATTTTAGATGTTAAACTGACCTCTGATTGCGCCGTTTCGTCACTATCAAAGTGAAATTATCGAAAGTGTTATTTAAGTTTTGGAAACAGATGGAAGTCAAATGGACCAAGTCGGGACTGTGTGCACGTGGATCGATGACAGTGATCCCAAGGCGTCCGATTGTTGCAGATGTCACAGCGCTTGTGTGTGGTCTTTCATTGCCATGCTGAAGGAGAGGGCTCCCCATGTGTGGACAAACTCTTCGAATTCATTCTTTCAGTTTTCTAAGGGATTACAGCACGCTGTTCTCACGCAACGACATAGTTACGTTACATACCGCCCCATTACACGTTATAATTTGGAGCCCTCCAGCGTCAGAGTGTTGCAAATTGTGTCAGCGTAGCGAGATAGTAGACCGAATAATGTGCATGTCATGTAATCGCAGAAAAAGAAACTCGACGGCATTACTTTCAGCACTCCCTCATAACATGCCATTTTGTAGGTGCACTGAAGGATTTATTGCGAATGGTCTCACCCTCAATTTCATAAAGACACAACACGTTCAGTTCTATTCAGTACTACACCTATGATAAGTGCAACACAAGGTGAGGAAACAACAAATAGAGTGGAAACTTGAAAATTCTCAGGTGTCAATACCGATGAAAATTTAAACTGGAAAAAGCACATTTTGGAACTCATAAAATAACTTAGTTCAGCCACATTTGAACTGAGGATCATTGCATATCTTAGGGAGAGAGAAATCAATAAGTTGACATTTTTGCATCAGGGTGAGAGTTATTGAACTACATGAAATAAAATCGTCACACCTGCTGATCGGTTTGCGCTAGTACGTTCAAACTGTACGGTTGGCCACGGGGCGTGATGGGATTTAGTATGGTTTGGTTTAGCGACGAAGGCCACTTTCATTTGGATGGGTTCGTCAATAATCAGAACTGGCGCATTTGCAGGATTGAGAATCTGCATTTGGTGATCGATGAGTCTCTTCACCCTCAACGGGTGACTGTGTGTTGTGCAATGTCCAGTGACGGAATAATCGGTGCGATATTCCTTGCTGGCACAGTGACTACCGAAAGTTACGTGAATGTTTTGAAAGATGATTTCATCCCCATTACCCAAAGTGACCCTATTTCGACAAGATGTGGTTCTTGAAAGTCGGAGCTCGATTCCATCGAAGCAGGAGAATGTTTGATGTCCTGGGCGAGCATTTTGGGGACCGCATCCTGGCTCTGGGGTACCCAGAGACACTGCCACGAGCCTCGATTGGCTGCCATATTCTCTGGATATGAACAGTTGCGACTCGTCTTTGTGGGCCTATATTTAAGACAAGGTGTACAGCAATAACCCCAAAACCATTTCTGAGCTGAAACCAGCCATTCAAGGGGTCATCGACGGCATCGATGTTCCGACACTTCATCGGGTCATGCTGAATTTCGCTATTCGTCTGCACCACGTCATCGCCAATGATGGCAGGCACATCGATCATGTCATAGCCTAAATCCGAATGTGTGTAGTGACGTTTAAATGTTGAACAAAGTGTGTAAAGTGTGTACACGCCTTAGAGTGTAATTAATTTACGTTTTTTTCATATACTCGTAATTCATGATATCATACGGAATAATGTTCTGGAGTAACTCATCTTTAAGAAAGAATCTCTTCATTGCTCAAAACCATGCTGTAAGGACAGTATGTGGTGCTGACCCATGACCATCTTCTAGACATATGTTTAAGGAATTAGGTATTTTTTGTTCCCTCATCAAGTTTTACGTAGTACAGAGTTGAGACACATCTGTGTGAAGTCAGGACAGCTGTTGGGGACCTGTGAAGCATCGACGACTCCAGTAAAACATTATGGGAGTTCAATCATTTATTGCCGATGTTTAGAAGTCGACGTTCTCTGCACCAGCCCAGTCTGATCCTCATTCAGCTGCTTGTAGGATTCTATCTGGTGTGTGTCCAGTCAGCTCAACGGTTGCACGCCCAGGCGAGGTTTAACGACTGCAATGCAGCGGCGAGAAACCGGCGAGCAGGCGCGGCCATTGCCCAACGCGAACTGGTCTCGGACTGGCTGCTGGTGTGTCCTCGGTCCCACTCCGATTCCTACGATGACCCTCGATGACCCATCTGCAATGTGCCTGGTGTAGGTAATCGTGTGGTCAGTTGATCTCTTCCCTGCCCCTAGTAGGTTTCGGCACCTGGAGGTGCCCGAGCGTTCAAGATGAACGTGGACACCGAGAGGCCCTGTTGCTGACTACTGGACTGAAGCTCAGTGCTGACAGCACCCTGCAATATGATGTTGTTGGAAGACAGTCAGTTCCTCCATCATCAATGTAAGCAGCTAGCAGCGTAGAGTTCACCAGATTAAGTCCATCATCTCAAGTAGATCTTCGAGTAGTTCATAGACTGTACTGGAGAATCTAGGTTCAAATGGCTCTGAGCACTATGGGACTCAACTGCTGTGGTCATTAGTCCCCTAGAACTTAGAACTACTTAAACCTAACTAACCTAAGGACATCACACACATCCATGCCCAAGGCAGGATTCGAACCTGCGACCGTGGCAGGAGAATCTAGGACATATATTTACTATTGTATCGTAATAGTGGAATCGAGTGCTATTACTCTGAATTCTATCTATCCCAATGATGAACTCATGATGTGAGCTGGAGTGTTGGGTATTTAAATGGAACTAGCGAGAGGCTACGATTCATCTACACCTACATACATACTCCGCAATCCACCATACGATGCGCGGCGGAGGGTACCTCGTACCACAACTAGCATCTTCTCTCCCTGTTCCGCTCCCAAACAGAACAAGGGAAAAATGACTGCCTATATGCCTCTGTGCGAGCTCTAATCTATCTTATCTTATCTTTGTGGTCTTTCCGCGAAATATAAGTTGGCCGCAGTAGAACTGTATTGCAGTCAGCCTCAAATGCTGGTTCTCTAAATTTCCTCAGTAGCGATTCACGAAAATAACGCCACCTTTCCTCCAGAGACTCCAACCCGAGTTCCTGAAGCATTTCCGTAACACTCGCGTGATGACCAAACCTACCAGTAACAAATCAAGCAGCCCGCCTCTTAATTACTTCTATGTCCTCCCTCAATCCGACCTGATAGGGATCCCAAACGCTCGAGCAGTACTCAAGAATAGGTCGTATTAGTGTTTTATAACCGGTCTCCTTTACAGATGAACCGCATCTTCCTAAAATTCTACCAATGAACCGAAGACGACTGTCCGCCTTCCCCACAACTGCCATTACATGCTTGTCCCACTTCCTATCGCTCTGCTATGTTACGCCCAAATATTTAATCGACGTGACTGTGTCAATCGCTATACTACTAACGGAGTATTCAAACATTACGGGATTCTTTTTCCTATTCATCTGCGTTAATTTACATTTATCTATATTTCGAGTTAGCTGCCATTCTTTACACCAATCACAAATCCTGTCCAAGTCATCTTGTTAATAATGATCGCGTGTATCCTCCGTATTCTGCTATATTCACTCAAAAGGTTGTTAACTGCTGTGTCAGTTCTACGCTATGTGCCCTTGTGAGAGAGTTTCTTGCAACACGTCTTACGAGCTAATGAATATGCTTGTCTCGCGGCATTGAGTTTTCTGGGTCAGGCTCCTTCCTGCTGAATGCGTATCCTCACTCGACAAACGGTGTCGTAATGTGTCGTCGACCTGGTCCACTGGCTTGCTTCCTGTTTCCACCTGTGTGTCTGGCATGGTTTGAGTTGGCCTGTGACAATGTGACTCAGTTGTAATAATTTTTTGCTAATTTCTTCCCCTTACTATTCTGAGCTGTAACAGTTGGTTGTAAATAATCCACACGAGTTCAAAAGAAACAATGATGTACACAATTACATTACCAGAAAAAATGACTTCATTACAACACATTAACGTTGTCTTTAGCACAGAAAAGGGTGGACAGTGCTGGGACCAAAGTTTTGATCACTTACTCAGTGATATAAAATGTAGCAAAGTAAAATCTGGAAAAAACTGAAGATGTTTCTCCTTGACAACTCATCCTATTCCGCAGAAGTGTTTGTATTATTGTAATGCGTAAGAGGTGGTAGGGGTAGGAATTACAAATTCACTTCTGTACGTCTAGGTTCTTATATTAAAAAAAACTTGCCTACAATCAGCAATAGACGTATTTAAAGAATAATTTATGATACGAATTTAAAATAACTCGTTCTACCTTAATATTGTTTAAACGTGCAAATGATCCATGTAATTTGAAATTACTAACTAACCGACTAACCAAAAATACTTTAAGCAATAGTTTTTTTATTACACTGTAAAATATCTATTACTGTTTGTAGCTCAGACGATTAACATAGATTACTCGTTGGTCAGCGAGCTGGCTCGAGATATCGAGTAGCAGTGTATGTAACGAGATATCGTGTGCTGGTTGTATATCGTCTCCAGCCCAAATCCCGGCGATCCCGCTTTACGAAGACCCTGCCGCTGGCGGTGGAAAGAGAGGCTGGTGGGGGGTTGTGGTGTGGTGAGGGCCGTTGTGATGAAGGAGGCAAGTGTTTTGGGGTGGCGCCTTCGGAGGTGCAGGGCGCCAGATGAGAGCGCGGGAGCCGAGCGGCGGACTATTGATCCAGCGGGCCTTCCGCGCGGTCCTCGCGCCGCCAAAATAACCGCACACCCAATTCTGCCGCCCGCTCCTCTCATAACTGACCAACACAACGTCGGCCCCGACGGCTGCGCAATTGAATCCGTCCGACGCGTGCTCCGCCGCGCCGAATGGAAATTTGTCACAAGTTAGCGCGCGGCCCGCGAAATTCGGTTTCGGATTTTAAGGGCGCCAGCTGCCGCCGCTATGAAATACGTCCTCATCTGGTGCCGGCAGGTCCACCGCTCCGCGGGCGTATGTCACACCCCTTATGCGTTCAGCTTGAAGCCACCTGCCGGGTACTGGCACGCCCTCATCTACACCAGACCCTACATTTCGGCGAAATACTTTTCGGTACGAGGCTGTGCCGTACGGTTTGCTCTGTGGGGCGATAACACACCCAAAATAGCTTTTTTTGAATTGAGCCGAGAAAGAAAACCGGCCAACCTGTGTTTTTAACTACGAGGGCCATTCAATAATTAAAGAGACTACACTACTGGCCATTAAAATTGCTACACCAAGAAGAAATGTAGATGATAAACGGGTATTCATTGGACAAATATATTATACTAGAACTGACATGTGATTACATTTTCACGTAATTTGAGTGTATAGATCCTGAGAAATCAGTACCCAGAACAACCACCTCTAGCTGTAATAACGGCCTTGCTACGCCTGGGCATTGAGTCAAACAGAGCTTGGATGGTGTGTACAGGTATAGCTGCCCATGTAGCTTCAACACGATACCACAGTTCATCAAGAGTAGTGACTGGCGTATTGTGACGAGCCAGTTGCTCGGTCACCATTGACAAGACGTTTTCAATTGCTGAGAGATCTGGAGAATATGATAGCCGGAGCAGCAGTCGAACATTTTCTGTATCCAGAAAGGCCCGTACAGGACCTGCAACATGCGGTCGTGTATTATCTTGTTGAAATATAGGGTTTCGGAGGGTTCGAATGAAAGTTAGAGCCACGGGTCGTAACACATCTGAAATGTAAAGTCCACTGTTCAATGCGAACAAGAGGTGACCGAGACGTGTAACCAGTGGCACCCCATACCATCACGCCACGTGATACGGCAGTATGGGAATGACG
The DNA here is from genome assembly GCF_023897955.1 of Schistocerca gregaria. NCBI lineage: Eukaryota > Metazoa > Arthropoda > Insecta > Orthoptera > Acrididae > Schistocerca > Schistocerca gregaria. The sequence continues at coordinate 706,685,184 of NC_064931.1, forward strand.
AATACACGCTTCCAATGCGCGTTCACCACGATGTCGCCAAACACGGATGCGACCATCATGATGCTGTAAACAGAACCTGGATTCATCCGAAAAATTAGGTTTTGCCATTCGTGCACCCAGGTTCGTCGTTGAGTACACCATCGCAGGCGCTCCTATCTGTGATGCAGCGTCAAGGGTAGCCGCAGGAAGATCTCCGAGCTGATAGTCGATGCTGTTGCAAACGTCGTCGAACTGTTCGTGCAGATGGTTGTTGTCTTGTAAACGTCCCCATCTGTTGACTCAGGGATCGAGACGTGGCTGCATGATCCGTTACAGCTATGCGGATAAGATGCCTGTCATCTTGACCGCTACTGATACGAGGCCGTTGGGATCCAGCACGGCGTTCCGTATTACCCTCCTGAACCCACCGATTCCATATCCTGCTAAGTCATTGGATCTCGACCAACGCGAGCAGCATGTCGCGATACGATGAACTACAATCGTGATAGGCTACAATCCGACCTTTATCAAAGTCGGAAACGTGATGGTACGCATTTCTCCTTCTTACACGAGGCATCACAACAGCGTTTCACTAGGCTTCTGTATGAGAAATCGGTTGGAAACATTCCTCATGTCAGCACGTTGTAGGTGTCACCACCGGCGCCAACCTTGTATGAATGCTCTGAAAAGCTAATCGTTTGCATATCACAGCATCTTCTTCCCGCTGGTTAAATTTCGCGTTTGTAGCACGTTATCTTCGCGCTGTAGCAATTTTAATGGCCAGTAGTGTAACTGATCTGAGTAAAAAACTGTTAGTAGGGCAAGTTCGGTACTTCTATGGCTTTAAGTTGGCATCACTGGGATTGGCCCTGATGATCAGCTGATGTATCAACATCGTTTTGTTTATTACCTCAAAAATACATTCCAAGATGGCGAGTCCCCTTGAAACGCCCACATTAGTTTAACAACGTTCTGTTATTCGTTTTTTACTTGCTGAAGGCGAGAATCCAGTGAATTTATACTGTAGAATGCCTTAAGTTTATGGCGAAGATTGCATTAAACGTGCGAATTTTTATATGTGGGTAGAGCAATTCAAAACTGGTCGCGACTCAGTGACTGACGGACACCGTTCTGACCGACGAGTTGCAGTTTCAACTCCTTCACTTGAAAGTTTGATTGATGACATTATTCGTGCCGACCGACTTGTGACTGTGGGAATGATAGTTGATAAGGTTCAAGTTAGTACAGGTACAGTTCATAACATTATCTACACTCCTGGAAATTGAAATAAGAACACCGTGAATTCATTGTCCCAGGAAGGGGAAACTTTATTGACACATTCCTGGAGTCAGATACATCACATGATCACACTGACAGAACCACAGGCACGTAGACACAATCAACAGAGCATGCACAATGTCGGCACTAGTACAGTGTATATCCACCTTTCGCAGCAATGCAGGCTGCTATTCTCCCATGGAGATGATCGTAGAGATGCTGCATGTAGTCCTGTGGAACGGCTTGCCATGCCATTTCCACCTGGCGCCTCAGTTGGACCAGCGTTCGTGCTGAACGTGCAGAGCGCGTGAGACGACTCTTCATCCAGTCCCAAACATGCTCAATGGGGGACAGATCCGGAGATCTTGCTGGCCAGGGTTGTTGACTTACACCTTCTAGAGCACGTTGGGTGGCACGGGATACATGCGGACGTGCATTGTCCTGTTGGAACAGCAAGTTCCCTTGCCGGTCTAGGAATGGTAGAACGATGGGTTCGATGACGGTTTGGATGTACCGTGCACTATTCAGTGTCCCCTCGACGATCACCAGAGGTATACGGCCAGTGTAGGAGATCGCTCCCCTCACCATGATGCCGGGTGTTGGCCCTGTGTGCCTCGGTCATATGCAGTCCTGATTGTGGCGCTCACCAGCACGGCGCCAAACACGCATACGACCATAATTGGCACCAAGGCAGAAGCGACTCTCATCGCTGAAGACGACACGTCTCCATTCGTCCCTCCATTCACGCCTGTCGCGACACCACTGGAGGCGGGCTGCACGATGTTGGGGCGTGAGCGGAAGACGGCCTAACGGTATGCGGGACCGTAGCCCAGTTTCACGGAGACGGTTGCGAATTGTCCTCGCCGATACCCCAGGAGCAACAGTGTCCCTAATTTGCTGGGAAGTGGCGGTGCGGTCCCCTACGGCACTGCGTAGGAACCTACGGTCTTGGCGTGCATCCGTGCGCCGCTGCGGTCCGGTCCCAGGTCGACGGGCACGTGCCCCTTCCGCCGACCACTGGCGACAACATCGATGTACTGTGGAGACCTCACTCCCCACGTGTTGAGCAATTCGGCGGTACGTCCACCCAGCCTCCCGCATGCCCACTATACGCCCTCGCTCAAAGTCCGTCAACTGCACATACAGCTCACGTCTCTGCTGTCGCGGCATGCTACCAGTTTTAAAGACTGCGATGGAGCTCCGTATGCCACGGCAAACTGGCTGACACTGACGGCGGTGGTGCACAAATGCTGCGCAGCTAGCGCCATTCGACGGCCAACACCGCGGTTCCTGGTGTGTCCACTGTGCCGTGCGTGTGATCATTGCTTGTACAGCCCTCTCGCAGTGTCCGGAGCAAGTATGGTGGGTCTGGCACACCGGTGTCAATGTGTTCTTTTTTCCATTTCCAGGAGTGTATAACATGCTGAAGTATCACAAAACATGTGCAAGATGGGTTCCAAAGGAGTTGACGCGGCTACAAAAGGAAACAAGTTTGAGAGTGTGCATAGAGCTAAAGGAACGTTATGAACGGGAAGGTGAACACTTCCTTAACAAAATTTTGACTTGTGCTGGAACTTGGATTCACTATTACGAGCCAGAATCAAAAAGACATAAGCATGGAGTGGATGCACACAAACTCACCAGTCAAGAAAAAATTCAAAACCCAAGCATGAGCAGGAAAAGTCAAGTTGACGGTCTGAAGGTCCAGTTTCTTGTGGTTATCTCGAAGAGCAGCGTATAATGAACAGCCAATACTACTCGGATATATTTTTAAACAAGGTGAAGCCAGCCATGAGAGAGAGACGTCGTGGATCTCAGAGGAGAGGCAGAGGAGAGGTGTGATTCTCCAATAAGACAACGCACGTCCTCATAATCCTCATAACCAGCGACAAATTGGTCTGGGAAGTACTGCCTCATCCCCCTCACAGTCATGATTTAGCTCCAAGTGATTTCCATTTGTTTGGTGCACTGAATGAGGCATTACGTGGGAAGAGGTTCCAGGACGACGAGGACGTGAAAACGTTTGCGGGAAATTGGTTCAAACATCAAGATAAAGAGTTCTTTGCAGTCGGAATAAAAAAGCTTGTAGCCCGTTGGAACAAGTGCACAAATGTTGAAGGGGATAATGTTGGAAAGTAGAAAAAGTATTGTTTTGTAAAAATAAACGCTTTTTTCTCCAGACTAATTTGTCTCTTTAATTATTGAATGACCCTCGTATTTTTTGTACTATTGTGTAGTATTGAATAAGCACTCCGTCTTCAGGCCACAAGTGGCCAATAGGGACCATCCGACTGCCGTGTCATCCTCAATGAGGATGCAGATAGGAGGGGCGTGTGGCCAGCACACCGCTCTACCGGTAGTTACGATGGGTTTCTATGACCGGAGCCGCTACTATTCGGTCGAGTAGCTCCTCAATTGGCATCACGAGGCTGAGTGCACCCCGGAAAAAACGGCAACAGCGCATGGCGGCTGGATAGTCACCCATCCAAGTGCCGGCCACACCCGACAGCGCTTAACTTCATTGATGTGACGGGAACCGGTGTATCCACTGCGGCAAGGCCGTTGCCCGTAGTATTCAATGGTGAAAATTTTATTGCGTGAGCTCTGTTTTCTTCTAGTGCAAGAAACTCGCCTGATGAAGCTATCTTAAAAATAGACTTTACAATTGATACTAGCGAACCCAGAAGTGCTTTGCAACTAATAAACTTGTGTAGGGATTGGATATACACTCTACCAGGTGTACAAGTCTGCAACCGGAATTTCCCTACAGATGTTGCTAGCCGTCAGTGTATGGCCCGGGAGCCCGCGTCTGCAGCGCCATCTCCTTCCTGTAACGGCTGACGACGAATGTCAACACACAGTAATCCAATTTCCATACGTCGGCATCTGTTTCAAACCCGTAAACATGTCGAGTTTTGTGCCTGCGAACTACAATTTGCGGACAGCATTGGTTTTCTGTTATAATTTGAAGAAAACTGCTGCAGAATCGCATCGAATGCTTGTCGAAGCTTTCAGCGAACATGCTCTTGGGAAAACACAGTGTTACGGGTGGTGCAAAAATTCGAAACTGGTGATTTCGACGTGAGAAACGACGAGCGCGTGAAGCGACAGAAAAAGTTTGAAGACAACGAGTTGCAGGCCTTACAGGATGTTGTGGGGAAAGCAAACCAAAGACTGCGATTTATTTGTAAAACACTTAGAAAATGCGACAGGTCTACTAAAGAGACTGCTTACACCATGCTTGTCCGCCCTCTTCTGAAGTATTGCTGTGTGATGCGGGATCTGCATCAGAAGTGACTGACGAAGGACATCGAATAAATTCAAAGAAGGGCAGCTTGTTATGTATTGTCGTGAAGGAGGGCAGAGAGTGCCGCGGACGTGATAGGTGATTTGGGATGGAAATAATTGAAACAAAGGCATTTTTTGTTGTGGCAGGACCTTCACACGTAATTTCAGTCGATGGTATAGCGCCCGTGTTATTTCGAATTACGATGCAAAGAGAGGCGGTATTATACGGTATTATACATGTTCTCTACGGCTGATTACTAATATTTTGCTTCCTTATCTTTTCTATCCTGAACTCATTGTCTTATCTAGAGATTCTCTTGATGTTTGAAGAGTATCTAGACGTTATATGATTAATTAAAAACTTAACACAAAGAACGTTAGGTAATGTTTATTTTGTTTCACCTCCAGAAAAAAATGGTAGCATAATAATTGGTTCCAAATTTAAAATGATTGGATCAGTGTTGCCACCACAAAACTAAGTCAAAAGGATATACAGTGTCACGCGTGGCATACATTTCTTGTCGAACTCCACTCGACGCTGAGATTAAGTCACGTCCGTCCTTCTCGTAAGGCATTTAATTCGATTTAAATTTTATTTATTGTTAATTTAAGCAGAAAAACAATTTTCTTTATTGTTCAAATTGTTCAAATGCCTCTGAGCACTATTTGACTTAACATCTGAGGTCATCAGTCCCCTAGAACTTAGAACAGCTTAAACCTAACTAACCTGAGGCCATCACATCCATCCATGCCCGAGGCAGGATTCGAGCCTGCGAGCGTAGCGATCGCGCGGTTCCAGACTGAAGTACCTAGAACCGCTCGGCCACCCTTCATCGAGTGCCACTTCTGTATGCACACAGATAACTTTTATAATATTTTCAGTGACCTAGGTTAACATGCAGATATAAATTCTAAAGAAGTTAAATTTATCATTCAGCTCACAAAAAATACTTGGACGGAATTTTATTGTTCTGCATATCGAATGACGCCATTATATTTGGGCAGTATGTATTTCGAATCAGATTCTATAAAAAAAAAATGTGGAAGATGGAAAGCGCTAAGCCGTTCAGCTCCTCTCTTTTCATTCATATTTGATAAAACAATTATACTGTACGTGACCTGAGCTAGACAAGGTTTGATAATAGAAAAGTTTAACGGATGAATGAGATTTGCAGTAGTTTTATGCGCTGATTTAAGTTCCTTTTTAACCGTTCCTTAATTTAACCTGATGCTGTCCATTTCAACTGCTTTCTGGGCCAGAATTATAATCGAGAAGCGCTGAGGATACAGGACAGGATAGTCGCAAGTCTGGCACGACGAAATTAACCGTACGTGGTGCAAGAAAACGTGGCCTTCGGAGAACTGCTAGCGGAAGATGGATAGGTAGAAGCTGCCCTCGTGTTGTCTTGGGGAAAGTCGCTTCGGCTAACATACTGGCGTCCAGCCTAACATGCAGTTTATTGCACGTATCCATTTAGGACGACCGAGCTGAAAGCATTCGTTCCAGACGACAGAATTCTGCTAACAGGAAGAAGTAATCCGAGCAACGCTAATAAAAGTTCATTCAGCTGATAAACGTCTTTCATCTGGCCTAAAACACGACAAAACAGCTTCGACTTGTTTCAGGCTTAGAAGAAACCGAAGAGTTGGCAGATGGCCTCGAACGCTGCTTTTTATCTTTGCCAATGGGTTGTGATGCGAGGCTAGCTGCTGCTTGGGGAGGCACCGCTTGATGAAATTGATGTGACGTCAAGAGGACGTAACACGCAATGCGATATTCATTTAGGGAAGTGGAGAGGGAATCGAAATTATTGGTTTTTCAACGTTTCACCCTCCTGGAGAGATATTTTGTTAGTGGGAAACAACTGCGGCATTGGCGGACAGATATAACTTTAAGAGGATTGGTTGCCAAGATTCTTGCTGGGAATAAGGGTGCAGTCAGTTCTTTACTGACTAAAAAATTGGGATTTCGTTTCTGGACTTGGCGCTGAACGCATCGGTACCCCGCAAGCTCCACTCTCAAATCGAACTGCAAACTCCATTAGCAGAGTGGATCCAATATTCGAGTCTTCTGCACACTGAGTTTTAGTGACATACTTGGTGGCAGCCAGACACGGTGTCACCGATCTGCCCATATTGCACTGTCGATAATGGTGAGCATAACTTGCAGCTTCGGCATGTTAGGATCGTAACGAACAAGAAATTCAGAGTCACGTTTAGATTCACTTTCCCACGTTCACCAGAGCATTCTCAGTTGCATGGGCTTCTTCGTTTCTCCGGTCAGACAAACAATTACTGTAACTGAAGTTTACGCAGGTCGAGTTAAATTACAGGGACTCAGTTATATGATTATCAGCTAATTCTGACCCTCACCTACAAACTTCTCCATCTGATAATTCACATACGTATTTCTTATAACTAACGTTCTATGTCTGTAATCTTATGATTTCGTGACTTATTTAGATGCTTGTTCATTCTCGTGCCTTCTCGTAGTAAACTAGAGAGATCACTTAAATCGTGTATTTCATTCGGGCAGACGATGCCTCCCTGATCATATTTAATATTTTTCAATGATGAAATATACGCTCCCCACCTTGTTAGGGTTACGATCTATCATAGTGTTAATCATTCTGTTTTGTGCATTTATTCCAGCTTTTGGTCTTAAGCGTCTGTTTGCATCACGATTATTCATGGTTCAGTTAACTTCACTCCCTCAAACACTCAGAGCTTTGCAAAATGATCGACATATTTGATAGGTGTTTTCATAAACTCATAATAATTCAAAAAATGTCTTATGTAATAAACGAACTGTATGATTCGAGGTATTTTGACTTCTTGCTTCGACAGAGAAAGCTCAAATCTTTCAAAAGACTATTTTCAAAAAGAGCAAAAAGCAGATGTAGCACAGCTTTCATAGAAAGCTTGGTAGTATTAGCTCACGGAAACTATCGACCACAAAACCTAATACCTCACTGTGATTAATCATTGTTTAATAATTGTTCGCATGGTTCAAATGGCTCTGAGCACTATGGGACTTAACATCTATGGTCATCAGTCCCTTAGAACGTAGAACTACTTAAACCTCACTAACCTAAGGACATCACACAACACACAGTTATCACGAGGCAGAGAAAATCCCTGACCCCGAATTTTTCGCATGGTTGGGAGTAGATCCTACAAAGGAATTCTAAGGCAACCATAAATATAAATCAAACGATTGATTGAAAAGACGTGTTACAGTCAAAAGTGCTTGTTAAGTTGCAACAGAAGCAACTTTTTAAAGATGTGGGAATTTAAATTATAGAGAGAGAAGAAACTGATCAGATATCTACTGAGCACTCGATGTCGTCTTCGACTGTTGAAGATCGTGGAGTTCAACATAATCAAAAACACGAGTTGATCTGGAGCCGGCCTTGGCTCTACGACTTCATCACACGCAGTGGCACAGTTCTGTTAGTCAGAGGTTGCTCCAACCTGGTTGGGTAGTATAACGATACCTAATGCGGTTGATGCCAAAGGATTCGCAGTCAGAGAATATATTTCGAAGTATTTCGACAAGTGTCGATCGTCAAAAACTTCTTTCAGTATCACAAGCCTAGGTGGGCATTCGACGATAACTACACTGGTCTCGATTTGCCTAGTCTCATTCCCCCTGTTGCAAGAATCCAAGCAATGTTGCGAGCATTGCATGAGGAATACGGTGGACTATGACATAAGGATTTCGACAGTGTGATATTTGGAGGTTTGTATGGGTCAGGGTAGAGAGTATGAATAGCCAAAGTGGTTAAGGCGATGGATCGCTAGAGCCCCGGTCAAGCACAAATTTTCATATGTCAAAAACCGTAGTATATCTACACCTAACATAACTGATGCCAAGGAGATGCAGTCAGCGAAAATATTTCGTAAACCTGTGGATCGTCAACAACGTCTGTTCTTTGAGATGTGCAATAAGCAACCCTACCATTTCGAGACAATAGCCCTTCGAACATACGTGACTTAGAAGTTGTTACGCGTGAAGAAAATCTTTTCAATAAGTGGGCAGCATAGACGGCGGACCAAGAAGTAAATCTGCTTTAAACGTTTTATACTGTGTAGGTAGCTTACCTGACCAAATTCCCGTTTATGAAATATTATTGGCTCCTGGCTCATTCGCAATGATAGTAATCCTGTGAGTAGCTTTGGTTTTCCGAAGAATATCATTTACTGACGAGACAGAGACCAAACGTGGGGGCTTAAAATTTTCAGATCAGCGCTGTCTGGTGGCGCTGCTTCCCGGTACTGCAGAATCCAGTTAATAGGTCCACACTTTCTACCACAGTAACTGAGTGGCATAAAAGACCTACATTTTTTACGAAATCTGCTAATACAAATATGTTACTACTCCACTCACCATTGTGGCTGATACGTAAGTCGCGCTAACTATGCGTTTGACAGGAGTCATTGATTGCTTGGAATCCTGGTTAGTGTAAGTCAGTCAATAAAAAGCCGTTACGAAGGCATATTAAGTGTATTCTCTGAAAGCGTGAATGTGAAAAAAGTAGGAAAGCTGTATATCTGAAACATTTCAAGTTTATCATTTGATATCCTTGTAACTGCAGTCTTATGAAAAAGCAATATTGTTTTGTGCATTTAATTAAGTTAATCTTAAGCACAAGCACAATAGAGATTTCACCATCAAAATGACATACATTATCATTGGTTGAGTTCAGTATAACCTTCAGAACATAATTTCTAGGAAATCATAAGTAATGGTATGTATTTAAGTTACCTGAAACAGTGTCACTTCCATATGACGCGTTGCATTTCTAATTATGATTCAGAAGTGATTTTGTCTTTCGCTTTTGTAAGTTTCATAGCATGAAACATATCATTCTACTCGTAAGAGTTGTCTATTATGTATGGCAAATAGCGCTGCAGTCTGTAACCGCGAGACCGCTACGGTCGCAGGTTCGAATCCTGCCTCGGGCATGGATGTGTGTGATGTCCTTAGGTTAGTTAGGTTTAACTAGGTCTAAGTTCTAGGGGACTAATAACCTCAGAAGTTGTGTCCCATAGTGCTCAGAGTCATTTGAACCATGGCAAATAATCTGCGGAACAGGTCGAGATGAAACTTTCCTAGGCCTAACACAACTGACTAGAGATCATTCAGTAAAGCTACTAGCGAGTGAGGTGCACAGTGGTAACAAACTTGACTCATTTTCTGGAAAATGGCGGTTGAAATACCAGTGGCCTTATTCTACTTTAGTTTACACTGGCGTACCTAAATTACTAAAGGAAAAAGCTGGGAATTTTACTTCAAAAAGTTCCTAGTCGACTTCTTTCCCTACTATTCCCACATCCACACGCGGAACTCCGTCCCTAATGACCCTGACGTCGACGAGACCTTAAATTCATCTCCTCTTCTCTTTCCTTTTCGTAGCATACGTTACTTATTTTGTCTCAGTCTATCGAATGCCGGCATTGACTAATCACTACATTTCGTACTAAAGAAGTTCGAATCTTTAATCTACCGGTAAATATTTATCTGGAGCACAGAGTAATTTGATTACTTCTTTGCAGATAAGGTCTGTGCTTTCACTTTGAGTGTCCGTATGTTGTTTACTGCTCCGCAACAACTGTTTTCAGTAACACACGTACCCACTCGACGTCTTTGCAGATAGTACCTGGTACAACAAACTAGCCCCTCCTGCATCGTCGCAGAAGAAGGTACATTGTGGGGCGGGCGGAGAGGGAAGTGCTTAATTACCACTTCCTTCCTCGCTCGATTACGGCAGCGACCGCCGTGCTGGGAGTGTGGAACGATACAACCCCGAGCAATTAACGGAGAGTTGTGATGTTAGTGAGTAGATGCAGAAGGCAAACTTGAAATGAAGTTAATGCGTTAGGCAGGAAGGAGACGGTGAAACCAGAAGTAGTGGTGCCCCAGTACACTAGCGGAGATCTGCCAACCCGCCGACCAGTTGTTTAGTCTGTGGTCCATCTCCGCGAATACGAAACTAAAATCTGAATTAGCGGCACTAAGTACAATAAAATATTCTGACTACGGTCTGGAAATTCTTGAAGCTCAGAAAGGTGGATTCTATACAATGTCTAACAAAAGAAAAGAAATAAAGCACCCAGAGCACATGATCGGATGTAAATGTAAATACGTACACGTGCACACCATTGCCAGATACAATGAAGCACCAAAGAAACTGGTATGCGTATTCAAATACAAAGATATATAAACGGGGAGAATACGGCGCTGCGGTCGGGAACGTCTATATAAGGCAACAAGTGTCTGGTGCAGTTGTTAGGTCGGTTGTTGCTGCTGCTACAATGGCAGGTTATCAAGATTTAAATGAGTTTGAACATGCTATAATAGTCGGCGCGCAAGCGGTAGGACACGGCATCTCCGAGGTAGCGATGAAGTGCAAACGTCCGACGCCTTGGGTTCTTTCACCGATCATCGTCCATACGGTCCCGACTTGAACGCATCCGATTTTCATCTGTTTCCAAAACTTAAAGAACATCTTCGAGAACTTCACTTTGATAGTGATGAAGCGGTTCAAGCACAGGTGAGGTTTTCGTACCGTCAACAAAGTTACACATTCTACAGTGACCGTATCAAAAAACTGGTCTTTCGTTGGTAGTAATTTGTTCGTTGCCAGGGTGACTATGTTGAGAAATAAATATGTAGACATGAAGAATAAAGATTTAAAATGTTAAAAACGTTTCTTTTGTTTTAAAAAACTTTAAGAGTTTTCACACAGAAAAATTGGAGGCATTCTTTTCAGCACGCCCTCATGGACTGAACTTATTGAAGTATAAATTTTTTCGAAACTTTTGAGGTAACTATAATACGATTGATATCAGTACGTTCACGATAGAAAATACTGTAGTGCCTGAAAAATTTTAAGTGAGTGTTTTTTAACAGGTGTTGGTTTGACAAATGACTATGATAATAAATATAATAAAAACATTATTTATAAAATTCTAAATGACTACATCAGTTCAAGGGAATTATATTTCGTGAAAGTCAAATTTCAAACATTCGACCACCTAAATATTTCACCGTGATCTTGAATTGCCAAGTGGCGCGCGCAGTAGCGAGAAAGAGACAGACGGTAGCGAGATGTTCGCGTGCGGGGAAATGTTGATGGCAGGTGATGTACATTTAATTTGCAATTAATTGTACATCGAATCACCTGTTAAGTGATGTGGCTTTTACGTGCATGTTTATGTCATCTCTGAATTTATTTGGTCGCGGATGCAAGAATTTCCAGGCTTGCGAAGTTCGTTGAGTGATTAATTCACTTTTACAGAGATGTGAAGAAACTGTATAAGATTGTTTGCCACTACTTATTTCGACGGCACACCATGAACAGGCAAGATTTTTATATTATTTGATAGAATTGGGTTTGTTTTAACGAAGTGCCAGTCATATTAGGCAAGTGTTGAACAGAAAATGGTTGGAACAACATAATTTCTGTATTCACGGTACTTCGAAGAATCATTTAACATACAGTCAAATTACAATGCTAATTTGTATGTCATATATTTTAATTGATGATTTATGTTAGAATTACGATGTCAAAAATCGTATTTCCATAACACGACAAAGTCTCGATTCAAGGGTATTATAAAGTCCTATCCCGTTAATTGAAACAGAACTGAAAGTAAAACTAAAGCACTGGTCACCTTTTATTTCATTTTCTGACGTTAATTCTGCTTGGATGAAATCTTAGGCTCTGATTAATCAATTGCAGTAATTCCTCATGTGAAATTTTAAATGTGGTGTTGCATCAGAAACGATACAGGTTGTTTCCATGTTGATTTTTAAGTACAAATTAGAATGAAAAAATTTTTACTGCTTTACCGTAAATTTCAGAAGCAGGAAACTAATTAAGCTCCTTCGGAGTTATAGTAAATTCATAGTTATTCTATTTATTTCAGAGAGATGATCGTAAGGTGAGTTGAAAGCAGCTTCCATCCTATTCCTACATGGAACAACTGTTTTACTGGCGACTATAATTTCGTTATCACAAATGATAACGTAGGTAGCCAGAGATAAATGTAGTGAAATGTATTTATGTCTGTGTTTTAGATATTCGATGGAACCCATCTATTCGCCAGTTGCTTTGGGATTTAATAGGCGATAGCTTTTTAACAAGTGTATTAAAATTGCAACTATTTTCTTAGTTCTAACGGAATAACAATGCTTTATCCCACTGAGTGGTGGAACAAATCTTTTATATTGCTTAGTGGCCGTTGCGAGAACAAATGCTACGATACGTTTCGTGGTCAAGGTCGCGTGCTAGAGTCGCACATCCGGCCGATGAAGCGGTCGCTGTGCGGGATTAGCCGAGTCTGAGGCGCTGCAGTCATGGCTGGTCCCGGCGGAGGTTCGAGTCCTCCCTCGGGCATGGATGTGTGTGTTTGTCCTTAGGATAATTTAGGTTAAGTAGTGTGTAAGCTTAGGGACTGATGACCTTAGCAGTTAAATCCCATAAGATTTCACACACATGAAGCAGTCGTTTTAAAGCGTAGCGCTGAAGATACGGAATTCTATCTAACGTAGCTCAGAATATATGTCTTGGTTACATTTGGAATTTATAAAGGGTATTAACTGATGAGACAAAGAGTACATAAGTTAACACGGTCATAGCGTAACAGTGTTTCAGTAAATGTTACATAAAAATTAGATTGGTATTGCAGGAGATTTGTTACCAGATTGTTGTTGTTGTTGTGGTCTTCAGTCCTGAGACTGGTTTGATGCAGCTCTCCATGCTACTCTATCTTGTGCAAGCTTCTTCATCTCCCAGTACCTACTGCAACCTACATCCTTCTGAATCTGCTTAGTGTAGTAATCTCTTGGTCTCCCTCTACGATTTTTACCCTCCATGCTGACCTCCAATACTAAATTGGTGATCCCTTGATGCCTCAGAACATGTCCTACCAACCGATCCCTTCTTCTGGTCAAGTTGTGCCACAAACGTCTCTTCTCCCCAATCCTGTTCAATACTTCCTCATTAGTTATGTGATCTACCCATTTAATCTTCAGCATTCTTCTGTAGCACCACATTTCGAAAGCTTCTATTCTCTTCTTGTCCATACTATTTATCGTCCATTTTTCACTTCCATACATGGCTACACTCCATACAAATAATTTCAGAAATGACTTCCTGACACTTAAATCTATACTCGATGTTAACAAATTTCTCTTCTTCAGAAACGCTTTCCTTGCCATTGCCAGTCTATATTTTATATCCTCTCTACTTCGACCATCATCAGTTATTTTGCTCCCCAAATAGCAAAACTCCTTTACTACTTTAAGTGTCTCATTTCCTAATCTAATTCCCTCAGCATCACCCAACTTAATTCGACTACATTCCATTATCCTCGTTTTGCTTTTGTTGATGTTCATCTTATATCCTCCTTTCAAGACACTATCCATTCCGTTCAACTGCTCTTCCAAGTACTTTGCTGTCTCTGACAGAATTACGATGTCATCGGCGAACCTCAACATTTTGATTTCTTCTCCATGGATTTTAATACCTACTCCGAATTTTTCTTTTGTTTCCTTTACTGCTTGCTCAATATACAGATTGAATAACATCGGGGAGAGACTACAACCCTGTCTCACTCCCTTCTCAACCACTGCTTCCATTTCATGTCCTTCGACTCTTATAACTGCCATCTGGTTTCTGTACAAATTGTAAATAGCCTTTCGCTCCTTGTATTTTACCCCTGCTACCTTCAGAATTTGAAAGAGAGTATTCCAATCAACATTGTCAAAAGCTTTCTCTAAGTCTACAAATGCTAGAAACGTAGGTTTGCCCTTCCTTAATCTAGCTTCTAAGATAAGTCGTAGGGTCAGTATTGCCTCACGTGTTCCAACATTTCTACGAAATCCAAACTGATCTTCCCCGAGGTCGGCTTCTACTAGTTTTTCCATTCGTCTGTAAAGAATTCGCGTTAGTATTTTGCAGCTGTGACTTATTAAACTGATAGTTCGGTAATTTTCACATCTGTCAACACCTGCTTTCTTTGGGATTGGAATTATTATATTCTTCTTGAAGTCTGAGGGTATTTCGCCTGTCTCATACATCTTGATTACCAGATGGTAGAGTTTTGTCAGGACTGGCTCTCCCAAGGCCGTCAGTAGTTCCAATGGAATGTTGTCTACTCCGGGGGCCTTGTTTCGACTCAGGTCTTTCAGTGCTCTGTCAAACTCTTCACGTAGTATCGTATTTCCCATTTCATCTTCATCTACATCCTCTTCCATTTTCATAGTATTGTCCCTTGTATAGGCCCTCTATATACTCCTTCCACCTTTCTGCTTTCCCTTCTTTGCTTAGAACTGGGTTTCCATCTGAGCCCTTGATGTTCATACAAGTGGTTCTCTTATCTCCAAAGGTCTCTTTAATTTTCCTGTAGGCAGTATCTACCTTACCCCTAGTGAGATAAGCCTCTACATCCTTACATTTGTCCTCTAGCCATCCCTGTTTAGCCAGTTTGCACTTCCTGTCGATCTCATTTTTTAAATGTTTGTATTCCTTTTTGCCTGCTTCATTTACTGCATTTTTATATTTTCTCCTTTCATCAATTAAATTCAATATTTCTTCTGTCACCCAAGGAATTCTACTAGCCCTAGTCTTTTTACCTACTTGATCCTCTGCTGCCTTCACCACTTCATCCCTCAAAGCTATCCATTCTTCTTCTACTGTATTTCTTCCCCCCATTCTTGTCAATTGTTCCTTTATGCTCTTCCTGAAACTCTCTACAACCTCTGGTTCCTTCAGTGTATCCAGGTCCCATCTCCTCAAATTCCCACCTTTTTGTAGTTTCTTCAGTTTTAATCTACAGGTCATAACCAATAGATTGTGGTCCGAGTCCACATCTGCCCCTGGTAATGTCATGCAATTTAAAACCTGGTTCCTTAATCTCTGTCTTACCATTATATAATCTATCTGAAACCTGTCAGTATCTCCAGGCTTCTTCCATGTATACAGCCTTCTTTTATGGTTCTTGAACCAAGTGTTAGCTATGATTAAGTTGTGCTCTGTGCAAAATTCTACCAGGCGGCTTCCTCTTTCATTTCTTTGCCCCAGTCCATATTCACCTACTATATTTCCTTCTCTCCCTTTTCCTACTACCGAATTCTAGTCACCCATGACTATTAAATTTTCTTCTCCCTTCACTATCTGAATAATTTGTTTTATTTGATCATACATTTCATCAGTTTCTTCGTCATCTGCAGAGCTAGTTGGCATATAAACTTGTACTGCTGTAGTAGGTGTGGGCTTCGTATCTATCTTGGTCACAATAATGCGTTCACTATGCTGTTTGTAGTAGCTTACCCGCATTCCTATTTTCCTATTTATTATTAAACCTACTCCTGCATTACCGCTATTTGATTTTGTGTTAATAATCCTGTAGTCACCTGACCAAAAGTCTTGTTGCTCCTGCCACCGAACTTCACTAATTCCCACTATATCTAACTTTAACCTATCCATTTCCCTTTTTAAATTTTCTAACCTACCTGCCCGATTAAGGGATCTGACATTCCACGCTCCGATTCGTAGAACGCCAGTTTTCTTTCTCCTGATAACGACATCCTCTCGAGTAGTCCCCGCCCGGAGACCCGAATGGGGGACTATTTTACCTCTGGAAAATTTTATCCAAGAGGACGCCATCATTATTTAATCATACAGTATAGCTGCATGCCCTCGGGAAAAATTACGGCCGTAGTTTCCCCTTGCTTTCAACCGTTCGCAGTACCAGCACAGCAAGGCCGTTTTGGTTATTGTTACAAGGCCAGATCAGTCAATCATCCAGACTGTTGCCTCTGCAACTACTGAAAAGGCTGCTGCCCCTCTTCAGGAACCACACGCTTGGTTTGTCTGGCTTCTTCAACAGATACCCCTCCGTTGTGGTTGCACCTACGGTACGGCTATCTGTATTGCTGAGGCACGCAAGCTGATACTGCTAAGTTCATTGTAAACTTGACTCAATTTTGTAATCATTAAAATAACATCATATACCATCTTAAGTCATAAAGTTTCATTTCGTTTCCCACTCCCCTTCTGGATGATTCACTCTTTTGTGACGCATTTTAATTAAATGAGACGATGACGACGTTCATTTATGTAAACTTGAATTCAGACATGCAGGGATAAAATGGTTCTTACCAAGATTCAGCTTTTCGTTATGTCTCAGAACAACAGCCAAAGTAATGTACGGCGATGCGCATAACTTTGGAGATCGTGGGAACGAAAATGACTACGTCTTTCACTACAACTATATGAATCTGTGCATTTCTCTGGTTGGTTTCTAAATACTATGTAGTATCCTCCTGATAAAGACCGATGCTATCCCTAAGTTCAAAATGGCTCTTAGCACTATGGGACTCAACATCTGAGGTCAACAGTCCCCTAGAACTTAGAACTACTTAAACCTAACTAACCTAAGGACATCACATTCATCCATGCCCGAGGCAGAATTCGAACCTGCGACCGTAGGGGTCGCGCGGTTCCACACTAAAGCGCCTCGAACCGCTCAGCCACACTGGCCGGCTATCCCCAAGTCAATAACTCGACAATAACATTACAAAAGAGGCGGAAAAATGTGCTAAGTTTATGATGAGATAAAATCAAGGAAAAATAATTACTCACGATGCTATATGAACTTATTTATTAAAAATGAAGTATCGTAACAGATATACAAATTTATTTGGTTCTATATACGGAATTAATTATCAATGTGAAGGAAAATAAAGTCTTTCGCTTAATCATAAGGAACACGTACATCCATGCTGAAGTATAGAAAGCTAAGAAGGAAACTTACGCGCGAAGAAAGGATTCGAACTGAAATCAGTATTGGAAGCGTGATGTGGGAACAAATGCATTCCTTCTGCTGCTGTGTCAATAACATCATGGTAGACAGTGCTATGTATAGAAGTCTACGATTGGCTGGATTTGGAAGTATATGTGTCAACAACAATACACTGGGCGACATGGAAGAAGCCTCCCAGCAGTTGTGGAAACTACAATCGAGTGTCCCTCTATCAACGATGCAATGCCGGCGTCTTCTGCCGTAATAGGCGCTCCGACATGGCATCACAGAATATGCAAGGAACGCAGATTCAAGTCACGAATCTGTCGCACCATCGAAAAGTGTCCTCAGGGTGAACTAGAACTCCACCGAAAAAATTTCAGATTTGTTGTTATTGAGCAAAACAAGAAAAAAGTCTATTAAACACTTATTCATCGTTGATGCTGTGGAACACATCTCTTCTACTATCAACTCTCTGTTTTCCATATTTTGGGAGGAGGTAGTATGGACCAAAATTAGAAAAAAAGTGTCCAGTGATACGCGAAGATACATAATTTGGAGCAGGACGTCAACAAATTAGTATCACGGCCAATCAGCTTGTTCACCAAAATGCAGGTTAACTGAATCCTATCACGAAAGTGTGAGCAACGCATAGCCTGAGGCACTAAATGCAACTCATCGACATCAGAGTTTGTACGAGACTGTGGAGATGATAAGATTGGCTTATTCGTCAGTGTCACAATAAATGGCAGCTCGTTATTGGTGATATACATCACATGAATATAAATTGACAGTAATATTTCAAAGCAGCGGGGTTGAATTTTTCGATGTCATTAGCGAGTGCTGACCTTCTGTGAAGCAAATGTATGTTTAACACTTAGAAATCTAGTGATATGTATATAACTTAAAAAATAATGTGACGATTGTGTGTTAGCCCTAACTAGGTCAAGAGATTGACTAGTTTGTGTAATTTGTTTCCATGCATTTTAGCAAGCTGGGGAGAACGACGAAAATGAATAAGCAGATATCAAATGAAAGTAATGAACTTTCCATCTTAAGATGTTTCTGAAATGACGGACAATCGATGTGAAATCTGTTTTACTAAAGAACGTTTATTATAGCCTTACAGTGTTCTATTTTAATTTTCGAATTTCCTCACAATCTGGACTACAGGAAGATGGTTATACGGTTCTCTCACGTGGTAAGTGGTGTATGCGTTACGTTTACTACACTTTTAACTGGCGAGATCGCTCTCCGAGAGACGAGATTTGAATCCTCGCCTGCGACGAGCTAAGATGCGGTAAAATTCGTGTAAAAACTCTAGACTCTTTCCTGGTTGTGCTAGGAGATATGAGCACACAGGGACATGTATGGGAATGTCCTCTACTTAGAGACATAATAAGTACCGTGAGGCAGATTTTAAAAGGCAAACCTGTCTACGTCGAAATTCGAGCATGTCCAAGTAAAGGCGAAGATGCCCTTTAGTTCTAAAATCGCTTTGCCTAATAACGGAACACCTAAAGGACGAGGGGAAAAAAGAAAAGAAATCCCCGCGATCAGGCCCTGAACACAGTGCGCTAGTCGACCGACCGCCGTCAGTCATTACCGGATGACATATGGAGGGGTATGGGGTCAGCACGCAGCACTCCAGGCTGTTATCGACGTCTCGATCTTGGAGAAGCTCTCTCTTACTCAGGTGGTTCCTCACTTGGCGTCCAGAGGCTGAATGCTCCCCTGTCGAGTCCTCCCACCAACGAAAAATCCCTGTCAGTGCCGGAAATTGAAATCAGCTTCCCCAAAGGTGGGTCTGTGATGTTGAACACTCCACTACGGAGGCGGACGAACGGCAGGGGCACAGAGAAATAAGTAATACTCTGTGAAAAATGAAGTGGCTTCTTCTGATACGTTGCCATACGATCCGGAGGTACCAAATGTTGCTGAATCTCTGTGTCCGATCAGTTACAGAACTGATAGAGAAACTTTTCACATTCCGAAACAGTACTATGTGCGGCGCCTTCCTCAGATTAAAGTGAACAGAAAACGAGTGGAATGAGGCAAGACCAGAGAATTTCACTTTCATGGTCAGTGATGAAAACAATAAGAAAAGTAAAATTGAAGTTAGTAAGTCAAAGAATTTAGTCAGCGTTATCTCCCCGAGTGCTGTTAGCATTCGTTGACGCAATAAATTCAAGGTGCTCGAGATGATATTACGGTAATTTTAGTAGTAGTTTCAGTTACAATGTAGTAAACATATGTCGTCGTTATTCTAGGTTTAGAACTGACAGTAGAATGTGACAAATCTAAGTATAAACTGCGTAAAAAAAGGTAGGACAATGTGCTCCATGTGCCAATAGTACCATTCTGCAGCTTCCGTCTGTAGCATCAACTTCTGGAAGCGTGCGGAACAATTAGCGTCGATTTTCGCGTTAATTTAGGCACAATCGAGCTCTTTAACCAGTGTCATATTCATTTGGATGACAACGCTAACACAATAGGCATTACGACAACTAATTTTAGTGCTACTTTTACGGATACATAAATTTTTCGAGAGTGTGTGAGAAGCAAAAGTATCTCTAAATGGAGCACAACTAGTGTTGACAACTACCACAGGAGAGAAAACAATTGGATTTTGTGGTGTGGGACTGATCGAGAGCTCAGTGGCGACAGCGGAAAAAATTCATTCATTCTCTCTCTCTCTGTCTGTCTGTCTCTCTCTCTCTCTCTCTCTCTCTCTCTCTTCCTCTCTTCGCAGAAGCGTGCTTGTGGATCACGTTGGGACAAAAGCTGGATGTCGTCCGGGCTCTGTTGTTAATATTTGGAAATGGTCAAGCAGATCAGCCTTTCCCACGGAGTTTCTACGTAGCTCATAATCTGCAGCATTGTTCTTAGAATAGAACGTGGCCCTCTGCTCGTGAGCCGATTGGAAGGCACGAACCGGAAACTGTGAAAGTTATGTGACTAGATGAGCTAGGCGGCAACTTCCGAGACCAGCACCTTAGGTTTGCGAATTGTGCAGTGTCTCTGTAAATGGGTCTGATGTGCACTACACAACATAGGCACCTACTCAGAAGGTTGTCTGTATATGGGAGTGTATACAAGGTTTTTTTTTTTTTTTTTTTTTTTTTTTAGATTAAGGGACTCACCATCCAGTTCATATATTGATAGCTGTAGAAGACCCGAACTTACCAGCGGAAGATGTATAGAAATGCCCTCTACACGTGAGATTGTTAAAATCCTAGTGGTTAACTTCAGAAGCATTCGCAACAAGGCGCCAACTTGAAACACTCTAAAAAGTCAGTGAAGTTCACACAATTATAGATACAGAAAGCTAGTTAAAACCTTCAGAGGACAGCAGTGAGATTTTTGTAGAAACATATAAGCGTGTGTCTAAAGCATAGGTTAATGGGAAAGTGGGGTGGTAATTTGTCGCAGTAGGCAAGAAACAGAAATCTGCCGAGATAGGAATTGAAGTTACAATTGAGGTTGTGTGGACAAGACTCGGCATCACTGGCGGGCACAAAATTATAATTGGCTCCTTCTATCGAAAATGGTTCAAATGGCTCTGAGCACTATGGGACTCAACTTCTAAGGTCATCAGTCCCCTAGAACTTAGAACTACTTAAACCTAACTAACCTAAGGACATCACACACATCCATGCCCGAGGCAGGATTCGAACCTGGGACCGCAACGGTCGCGCAGCTCCAGACTGTAGCGCCTAGAACCGCTCGGCCACCTCAGCCGGCTACCCTTCTATCGACCACCAGACTTACCACCTTATGTAACCAAAAACTTAACAAGAAGTCTCTGTTTACTTGTACGTAAGTTCCATAATCATACTGTAATCAGAAACTTAAATCATCCAACAACCGTCAGGTTGCCTTCCATTAGGAACGTGGGTGCCTCAACGACTGCGATATGACTTCCAAATGACAGAGCACAGACATCAGTCGTCCCTTCTTCCAGGTTTTATTAGACAAATCTAGATTTAGGCTAGTGCCTAGCCATTATCAATGCACGATTTTATCGTGTCATTGCATGTTCTAACACGTCAGTCCCCTGTTGTTCGTGCTTCTTGTCATAGTTCTTTCAAGTTGAGTCTTGGAAGAACTGTGACGGAAACACGAACAACAGGGGACTGATATACTCGACCATGCAATCAGGTAAGGATCCCACACCACGCAGTAGTATTCTAAAAGTGGACGGACAAGCGTAGAGTGGGTAGTCCCTTTAGTAGATCTGTTACATTTAGAAAATGTCCTGCCAATAAATCGCAATCTTTGGTCAGCCTTCACCACAACATTTTCTATCTGTTTTTTCCAATTTAAGTTTTTCGTAATTTTAATACCTAGGTATTTAGTTGAGTTTACGGCCTTTAGTTTTTACTGATTGATCATGTGATCGAAGTTTAACGGATTCCTTTTAGCACTCGTGTGGATGACCTCACACTTTTCGTTGTTTAGGATCAACCGCTAATTTTTGCACCATACAGATATATTTCCTAATCGTTTTGCAATTTGTTTTGATCTCCCGATGACTTTACTAGTCGATAAACGATAGCATCATCTGCAAACAACCTAAGACGACTGCTCAGATTGTCTCCTGAATCGTTTATACAGATAAGAAACAGCAGTGGGCCTATAACAATACCTTTGAGAACGCCAGAAATCACCTCTGTTTTTTTCGAAGACTTTCCGTCAATTACTGGGAACTGTGAGCTCTCGGTACAATGGGACCTACCCTCTGCTATGAACTTCACAGTGGTTTGTACAGTACAGATGTAGATGTAGAGGTATCCGCCTTCAAACATGCAAACCACTATGGGCTTCACCGCCGTGCTGGGAGTCGCTATTCGCTACACTATTTAATTTCAACTGTAGGTGTCTTCAGTGATATAAGTATCGCTCTTTATTGTTACTGAATTAGTGTATTTATTGTACTCATATTTCTCGCCATGCTAGTTTCATTGTTCCACCGAGATGAAGCCTGCCCCATTTCATTATTGTCTTGTATTCGTACAATTCGGAGTTCCATTCATTTTCATGAGTTGAATGGGTGAGTTAACACTATTTTCTAGGCCGAGATAAGGTGGCAGGCATCGAAGACTCAGAATGATAATTCCTCTGAGAGCGCAGACGTGGAGAATACGGTTTCAATGAATTGTCGAGCAGGAAATCCTCGTGTCAGTGGAGAAGGGTCCCTGCCAATGGTATTTGGAAAGTTTTCTTGTCCACTGAATCCTAATAGCATCTTGATTTTTCCCGTACCCCTTAGGATGGCCGGTGAAAATACAATGTTTCACCACCGTATATTTATTGAGCTCCAGAAGACCAGTGTGTCGCTGGTATGTTGTTCACCGTTCTTTAACACTACGTGTTCTTCTTCCTTTGTAACTTTTATCACACTCAAAACTTACTGAAACCACTCATTCCCCGTTTGCGCTTCGCTGCCTGGTATTTCAACTCATGACATTTATTACGATAATTAACCACATATTTCGTAAGGATTCTGCTCACTCGGTGCTTGCTGTGTTGAATTCTTAGAGGCGCGAAATTTTATGTATGACTGGTGCTGCAGCGCCGACTGTCTTCTCTGTGACGCATGCTCATTTTACTCCACAGTAAATGATTGTGTCAAATGATTTTAATTTAGCCACTGACTCACCATGATGACGACTGTGCGGTTAACAGGAGAAACATCGGAAGGAAAAAATATTACTGTTCGGAGGCACGCCCGAAATGTGATGGTATATTATTCCATAATTATATGTTCAATTTACCTCTATTGCGTATTAGGTGCAAATTATCATAGTTTTTCTCCCATTCTGTCAAATGAACTTAATAAAACAAAGATTCGTTAAGTATTTCTATTAAGACGTCGATTATT
Organism: Schistocerca gregaria; assembly: GCF_023897955.1. NCBI lineage: Eukaryota > Metazoa > Arthropoda > Insecta > Orthoptera > Acrididae > Schistocerca > Schistocerca gregaria. The sequence continues at coordinate 706,708,429 of NC_064931.1, forward strand.
AATAAAAAAAGACTGGAGACATACCAGTGATCATTGAAACACAAGAAAAAATTAGGAGGAATTCTCGAAGGAGAAACTTTGGAACTGCACGTTCTAGGTGATGCTACTATTTCAGTTTTGTCCAAATTTGTCGCATAGTTCTTGTTTCTAGGCCTGAGTCTCTTCCCATACTGACTGCGATGGAAATGGCACTAAATAAATGAGGAACTAATAACTCCCCTACTGAATTGTCTCCTTCTGTCGATAAATGCATACTCTTCAAAATTAACCTTTAGAACAGATACATTTACTCGATCTACCTTTGTTTTTGGACCTGAAACTTACAGAAAATCGAAATTCAAAACATTCAAATAAAAAGAAATACTTATTCAAATTCTTCACCAACGGGTCTTAACCAAACAGAAAGCCTCGTTGCAACGCTGTCAGGAAAGGTAAGATCATATTCGAAGACTGAAGTAAACACAACAACAGATCCTTCAGATGCATTATTACATTACAAGGCGCACGCACTCTCCTGAAATACTACTCTCAATTCAGAAGAAATGTATCCTCTTTGACATTTGTGTTAATAGAGGTAAAGTACAGTTAACTAGCTCTGTAATTTTTCTTCATTTAAAAACTATGAAAATGTTAAAATCGTTTGTACAAGTTAAACAATTGTATTGGTTATAGTGTATGTGTAAATCAAGTACGACAGACTTCTCATACCAAAGTTTTAAATAATTATTTGTTCCTGTATCACCCCTAACAACTTCTTCAAAATAAGGCTCAGTCTTTTTGACATATCGAAAATATGATTCATCGAAAATACTGGTATTTGATCTCTGAAATATCTTCAGCATTGATATAGTCCTGGCGATTTATTGTCGATACATCCATGCTGCAGAAAGTTTTGGCATTACCAGGGTTAGAATTTTATGTGCGCACTTTTTTTCTTAGGGAAAATTGTAGGTCTTTTGGAAAGATAGCACAATGCGAATTTTTACTCCTAGTTGCGAAAAGACACTTTTTCCATGGCTGTTTTTCAGTTGTTTGGGATCTTTATTCCTCTTTTCCTCCAACCATGTCTATTATCTCATTCTCCCCTTTTTCTTTTGCTGTAGCTTCTGAGTGTTCTTTTTGAGAGCATTTGGTTATTTATAAGAGTAATGACTTGTAATTTAATTACATTTGTATATGGCTTCTAAACAATATAAAATAATTAACTTTCAATTAACGTCTTCTCAGCTTGCAGTGAACGTGCGAAAAGTAAGCGTACCTCCTTCTGAAAGTACACCTGTAACAATGGAAAATAATTGTGTCTACTGAAATTCTCTGTCTCTCAATTTACCCATATAAATAGCCCACAACAATGCAAACGGCAATAAATGTATTACATTCTACTCTTTTACTTTCGCAGTAATGAGTAACATGCTGTTCGTGAATATGAATTTGTTGATAAATCAGTTTATTACTAGATTTTACCGTTTCTAAGCTGACCAGTGCCCAATTTTTGGTCCTGACTCAGGAATTCAAACAGGATTCCATATCAATTGATGGAACCGTTGTGCGATGTACTATTTGCGATTCAGGGATTTTTTTAGATGAAAAACACCAGCGAGAACCAGTCAGAGAATATATTTCCGTCTCTAAGCATCAAAAGAACAAGATTCTTCAAAAAAAGAAACCACGTGAAACCCCTAGTGCGAAAACAATTTGAACAATGTTCAAGGTTTTTTTTTTGCAAAATACACAAATATTGCTATGTCCGATAAGAAAACCTTAAGAAAAAACTTCGTGGAGTCTCTTTACCAAGAAGCCATACAAAGAAGCAAGGAGAAAGTGTCTTCCTGAAAGAGATTTTCACTCTGCAGCGGAGTGTGCGCTGATATGAAACTTCCTGGCAGATTAAAACTGTGTGCCCGACCGAGACTCGAACTCGGGACCTTTGCCTTTCGCGGGCAAGTGCTCTACCATCTTTTTTTTTCGGGTTTGAGGATCGAAGGATCAGGAAGAGGATGTAGTGGGTTTGTCGAAGTTTTATTTATTTATTTATTTATTAATTTATTTAGTAGTGTCAGGGTGGCGTATCGGACTTTAAAAACAAGACCGGTGCTTACGAAATGTCCATATGCTGCTTGAAATCTGTCGGCCATCGTAGCCGTCAAGGGAAGGATATGCGCAAAATAGTTCAGTTTTGAGACAAGACAGGTGTTGACATAACGTGTTCTGAGGAGCATATCCAAGGGCCGCAGTTTGTTGTCCTGCAGCAGAGCACGTGTCTGGTGTAGGAGCCGACGGTAAATAGCCGCCGCCGTGCGGCGGACATTGCTATAGAATTGCACTCCTAAACACTTGAGTACGGGCACCTTGTCAAAGGGCACTGCCGTTGTGTGGGAAAGCCCCCCTCCGACATCCATGTATTTTGTCTTCTTCACGTTGATGATGCTCCCAGCGACCGCCCCGTACTGGCGTAGCCACTGTAGCGCCATATGCATTTCATCCTCTGATCTGGCCAGGAACACCACGTCATCGGCGAATGCACCACAACGAAAGGTCACGTCCCGCAAGGAGATACCAGATAATCACTGCCGTACACCATGTAAAGCTGGTTCAAGCGCTGCAGCAAATAATATACCCGGCACGGGGCAGCCTTGTCACACTGACCGTCCAACAACAATGTGACCAGCCTGATAACCGTTGACCATCATGCGGGAGCGCGCTCCGTGGACCAGTCGAAGGACCACCTGTGCAGACTCCGGAGAGAGGTCCATGTGTTGCAAAACTGCGCGTAAGAAGCCGTGGTCGACGCGGTCGAATGCGTAGTCAAAATCGACGGCGACAAGGGCGCCTCGTATTTTGCAGGTCGCCGTCGCGGTATGCTGCTAACGCCGTATTAATGTTGCTGACACCAACTAAACATGTCTGATCGGTGTGGATGGCTTTCCCGATAGCGGTGTGAAGACGCGCGAGGAGGATACGGGCGAAGATCTTGTAGTCGTTGTTGAGGAGCGTGACTGGGCGAAAATCCTGCCACCTACAACCACCATTCGGTTTCGGTACTGGGATCAATATGCCTTCTGTGAATTCTGTGGGGACAGTACAATCAGGGCGGATCAGGTCTTGAAACATTTGGATCCACTTGTCACCCATTAGGTGGTAAAAAGTGCGGTAGAATTCCAGGGGTAAACCGTCCGGTCCAGGCGACTTGTTCGGTGCTCCACGTGCCAAGGTCGTCCATCTGAGCTACCGAAGCACGACTCACGCCCGGTACTCACAGCTTTACTTCTGCCAGTACCTCGTCTCCTACCTTCCAAAGTTTCTGGAAACATCCCCCAGGCTGTGGCTAAGCTATGTCTCCGCAATATCCTTTCTTTCAGGAGTGCTAGTTCTGCAAGGTTCGCAGGAGAGCTTCTGTAAAGTTTGGAACGTAGGAGACGAGGTACTGGCAGAAGTAAAGCTGTGAGTACCGTGCCTGAGTCGTGCTTCGGTAGCTCAGATGGTAGAGCACTTGCCCGCCAAAGGCAAAGGTCCCGAGTTCGAGTCTCGGTCGGGCATACAGTTTTAATCTGCCAGGAAGTTTCAGAAAGTGTCTTGATTGCGTTGTGTGACCCATTCTGCATGCAACCATAAGCTCAATGGAAAGATACGTTTTGAACATTTTAGTTTTTCCATTAGCCCTGGAGAAAGTTAAGCCCATGTTATTTTAAATGTATGAGCTCCAGAAACCCAGTGCCAATAATGGAGTCAATCATGGACTTTTGTCAAAAACCGTGGCCTAGTGGTATTGAGTTTGAAAAAGTTCTTCTCGTAGATAAGGACGAGGCTCCATACATGGATTTAGCTGTCAACCAACTGAAACTTTTGGTCGCTGAGTTGAAGCATGTGACATGTTTAATCCATGCCCTTCACTGGGTTTGTGACACCATAAGTAACGAATACAGTATCGCAAATCATTTCATCTCTGCCCTGAAGAAAATTCCGGTGAAATATCCGAGTCGTGCTGTTGACTACGCCAAATCACTGGCTTGCCCCATCCAAATTTCTACGTCAGGACTTGTTTGGGATTTTAGAATGAGTGTGTTGCTATGTTATGTGAGGATTTTGACAAGATTAAAGGGGTTTGGCTTTCTTTGGATCCAGCCGACGCATATCAGTTTCCAAATCGCAGAAACTTCTGCTACCAGAGAAAATAAATAAATTGCAGACAGAACTATTTTGTCCCTATTGTTACAAGTGCCTGACAGCAGCTATTAAACGATAGGAAGAACAAGGTCTTGAAAAGCAAAAACAGTGGAATATTTTTACTTCCTGTCAGGGAGCAATTAGATGTCTGCGACTAAGACAAAATAGAATCTAGTCTTCAGAATAATCTGGATATTGAGGAATTTGCCACACCTGTAAAGTTACCATTCCAAGTGAACACAAAGTTTACCCCACTGTTTGTTGTGGATGTCGGAAGAAGCTTTAGCATTTAAAAAGGCGTTCTGTATACTAAGGGAAACAGTGTTACTTTTCAAAATGGTTCAAATGGCTGTAAGCACTATGGGACTTAACATATGAGGTAATCAGTCCCCTAGACTTAGAAGTATTTAAACCTAAGGAACCTAACGACAGCACACACATCCATGCTCGATGCAGCATTCGAACCTGCGACCGTAGCAGCAGCGCGGTTCCAGACTGAAGCGCCTAGAAACGTTCGGCCACACCGGCCGGCCTTTTAAAAATGTGAAGATGCTTAATGTCTGGAAGTACAACAGCCTCACGTTTTCTTCCTTCTTCTGATGAGTGATGATTTGATCTACTTGTTTGTAACTCAATAAACTAGAACAGCAGTAAGACGATTTGATGAATTAGGTGAGCAAATAAGCACTTTTTGTCTATTTCCTGAGTCATTTTAGCACCTTTACCTCTCCATTTCTCATCTGAAATTTGTACCTAGAAATTCTAACGCTGGTCATTTAATACATTACGGAGAACTGAACCCTGGCTGCCCAGAGAGCGATATCACCACATTCAGAGGTAAAGCGTAGCTCACACGAAGCGTGTTTAGGGGCGAGGAGAGCAGGATGATCCACAATTAAAAATTAAAATCCTTTGAGTCCCGATTTTCACTCCTTTAGTTTGCAAAAACAATTCAAACTACTCTAATAAAGCTGGTTACGTCTATGCCAATAATCTATGCAATTTTCGGCACTGTAATATTTGTGTTTCGGAAAGTGAAGTAATTTAGAGTGGCTCGATTCCGAAATAAAGTGTCGATTAGTGACAGAAACATGTTTTTTAAAGAAGAAGAGTTGAAATACAGATTTCGGTTTAGAGGACAGCATTTGTGACCACATAGTGGAAAACGAGAGTTCCGCTCGATGCTGCCGCCAGCGCAACAATGTGAATAAAGGCACACATATTTTAATTACGGCGGCCGAGGCTGAGATTTTATTTAATTTGTGCGTGTAAGTGCTGTGACGGCCCGTGTTATTGATATGCGGGCAGACCACGTGTGGCTAGATATTTAATTTTCCCACAGCGCCGGCCCTCAGCGCGTCGCGTTTGCTCGATTTTACGCAAATTTGGCCGCTCTTTCGAAGATTGTGATTTTAAAAATAATTTCGTTCAGCTATCCGTTACTATCATATCGACAGCGCGTTTATGCAATGTTTATATGGGAAGTTAAATAACGAGTGTAACGGTAATCTCTGAAGCCACGAGCGCCTTTATTGTTCCAAAATTAGAATATGTTTGCGGTTGGCAGTGTAATTATACAGATAACGCTACTACTGCACGTACCGCTGCATGTGTTTACAAAGAGCCGGAAGCGACGTAGAGCTTCAGCCATAGTTTCAGATTTATATTTAGACGAAGCCATTGACGCTAACATGCCTGCGGAGATCGAAATTTGATGTCGGATGATGTACCGGAAATAGCGCTTCCTCTCTCCTCTGCTTGAAGGTAGCATCAGCTCTGTGTTTCCCCTATCTCGAAACGATTTCCTTCATAAAATAAAGACCACCTATGTTGCACAGCCTGATCTGCTAGCGCCTGAATTCAAAGAATAATTTCCATAAAGGAGACCGAGAAAACTTGTGGGATGGGCTACACTTTTATCTTTCACTTCGTACACAGCTCTCGGTTCAATATATTTTTTTGTGAAAGGAAAAGGGGAGTGGGGTGGGGAATTTCGCGACAAAGATATTTAATCCATTTTAATGTCGTATTACGATCCTTTTTATCTTCGCTTTAGCAAGTAGTGTCCTGTAATAGCTTTATTTCCTCTACTTTACTTTGTTTATAGTACAATGTATTTCGTTTTAGTCTTATGATAAATCCTCCGGCACCTCTCCGTTCTATCATTGCTACTATTTTTCTGTGCTACAATTTTATTAGAAATGTCTTTAATATACTTCGTGCGAACCAAATGGGAAACGAGTCTGGCCAGGAGATTTCATATCAACAAAACTACCCTCAGCAGCCCTAGAGGAGATATTTAAATCGTTAAACTGCGATAACGAAGAAGGAATATGAGGGGCGTTTGAAAAGTCCGTGCTAAAATAAAAACTACTTACGTGTTTGGGGTAAATCTTTTTTATTTTTCGACATAGTCCCTTTTTAGACATTTCGTCCAACGCTGTTCTAATTGGTTGATCCATTCAGAATAATAGGAATTGTCCAAGTCTGTAAAATAGCTATTAGTTCCTGCAATCAACTCTTCGTTTGAATAAAACCTTTGTCCCGCCAGCCATTTCTTCAAATTGGGGAACAAATAATAGTGCAAGGGAGCCAAGTCTGGAAAATAAGAGGGATTTGAAACGAGTTAGAATCCTCTTTCCATTAATTTTGCGACCACAACTGCTGAGGTGTGTGCTGGTGCATTGTCGTGATGAAAAGGACTTTTTTGCGGTCCAATCGCCGGCGTTTTTCTTGCAGCTCGGTTTTAAAACGGTCCAATAACAATGAATAATATGCACTTGTAATAGTTTTACCCTTTTCCAGATAGTCGATGAGGATTATTTCTTGCGAATCCCAAAAGACAGCCGCCATAACCTCTCCTACCGAAGGAATGGTCTTCGCCTTTTTTGATGCAGATTCTCCTTTGGTAACCCATTGTTTAGATTTTTCTTTGGTCTCAGGAGTATAGTAATGTATCCATGTTTCATCCACAGTGACGAAACGACGCTGAAGGTCCTGCGGATAATTTCTGAACAGCTGCAAACCGTCCTTGCAACACTTCACACAATTCCGTTTCTGGTCAAGCATGAGCAGTCGCGGAACCCATCTTACGAATAGCTTTCTCATGTCCAAATGTTTATGCAAAATATTATGTACCCGTTCATCCGAGATGCCCACAGCACTAGTAATCTCACACACCTTAACTCTTCTGTCATCTATCACCATATCATGGATTTTATCAATGATTTCTGGAGTCGTAACGTCTACAGGGCATCCAGAACGTTCAGCGTCACTTGTGCCCATATGGCCACTCCGAAAATTTTGAAACCACTTATAAACTGTTCTAATCGAAGGTGCAGAGTGGCCGTAATGTTTATTAAGCTTCTCTTTATTCTCCTGAGGCGTTTTGCCTTTCATAAAGTAATGTTTAATCACCACACGAAATTCTTTTTCGTCAATTTGTTGACAATTACTCGACCTCCTTGATTCACACGAATGCCAAACACAAATAAATAGACCAATATGGCTGAAACTTTGTGTGCGTTCTTTCCAAAGATGCTGCTAACTAAACATGACCTCCATACGCGCCGGTGGTGCCATCTCTTGGACTTTGCACGGACTTTTCAAACGCTCCTCGTACGTATTAATGGGACACATAAGAAGCTGTTATCTTTGTAGGTTACATCGTATTATTTGCCTTTAGAGCAGATGAATTTCAACAACATATGCAATAGTGTATATAAAGTATGAAAATAGGCAACAAAATCAGTAATAATTGTACAAAAAGGATATATAACCATCATATCGAAAGAAAATAATGTTAATTAACGGTGAACTCATAGACCGAGTTTTTGCCATTTTGTATGATGACAGATGAAGAAAGTAACTGGATAGGCAGGAAATGAAATAAGCAGGAGAGTAAGAACGTCTAGGAGCGATCTATATAAACTATATACAGTTTTCAGAACAAAGCTTTCGGTACGGCTAGAGCGAAATGTTTACAATGAGTGTGTATTCAAAAGTAAAAGTGGCCCCATACAGAGGGAATGAGAGGGGGGAGACAGATGCAGGAATCCTGCATCACCCTTCTTGACAAGGTCCTAGTGGAGTTTCAAGAGTTTATATATGGCGTGTCGGTGACTGTGATGAGTGTATGCACAGTGTAGTGTTGGGTTTTATTTTGCTAAGGATGAAGGGACCGGAGAGGGTGGAACTGGGAGCGAGCACATTGCCTACTCTTTTCGAATAGCACCGAGGGGGCCGCCGAACTTAACGTCTCCGTCCGATGTACGGTCACATGCCCTCACTTCATGGCACATTGCGAAAAGGTCTGAAAATGAATCCAGGACATTGGCGTAAAAACTGGTGGTAATGATCCTAACGCCACCATCGTTCCTCCACTTGCTGGCCAAACATTGGTAGTGAAACTTTTTCCACTACCAGGATTCGAACCAACTTACCTCCGAGTCGAGAGCCACCAAACAAGCAAGCGTTAGCGATATCAACTACAAAGGTAGGGCAATGTGAACTACTCATTTAAAATATGGCGGTTAGATATAGACTTTTGGGTCGAAAGCTATTTTAAAAAACTGAGCGATGCTTTGTGGACCATGGGGAAAGTAGGGGTAGACTGAAACAAAAGACGTAATTACGATAATATGGGAAGCACAGACAGGCGAATGGTTGATAGGTACACCATGTAACTTCCTTGCTGGATTCCAAGAGAAATGCACAGGGACCGAGGCGATGATGTTATGAAAGATGCGTTGCATTGGAAAACATGCACAAGCTATAAGGTTGCGTGTGGCTGAAGATAATACAGTCTAGAGGAGCCCTTTATCCGGCAGTGGATGTCAGATGGCCACTTCTGCTGCTGGTGGTGATGATGATGATGATGAGGAGGAGGAGGAGGAGGAGGAGGTGGATGCTGAAATAGGAGAATACGTCACACCGATATAGTTATTATTTATAAAAATAAATGGCGGAGTTTAGTCGTTTGTAACAGGGACAACATGTAGTATAACACCAAATATAGCAGTCATAACGGAGAATTTTGATCAAAGAACATATCTGCTACATTTATTATTTTCTCTATTGTGTATTACAATATATTTTTATATCTTTTGGTAAACAGCTCCTCGATACTTTTCACGGACTTATTATTCTTTAATTAAACGTTCTGCCTGTTCTTGGTAAAATATTTTATACATTATGAATGAAAAACAAACGACATTGGTGTAATGTTCTACGGAATGTATTGTTTTATAGCCACATTCGAAAATAAATATGTGTGACTGTTAAATCTTTCTGGGATCAATTTGTTACTCACAGTTGCTTCATATTTTCCATTAGCTATTAATAGATGGCATATTAAAACTGACCAGTGATCCGCATACCACATGCCCGGTCGTATTATGTATGTGTGGTGCTATTGCTGATGTTGTGTGTCTAGGCTTTAATGAGCTCTGTGTACCTGGTATTGAAATTTCGATCTGTTCGTTCTAATTAGAACAGGGAACATCCCCGACATGTTACTTTGTGTATTCCAGAGTCTTGAGTATGGGTCATGAATAAATCTTATATTATGCATTAGTATTTATTGTAGTTTACTAGAATGTAGAAAACCCAACTTTTATTTTGTGATTTGTGAAAATAAATGCAATCTTCTGTGATATATTGCCAACGTATGGGATGCTAGCATTGGCAATAGCACCACACGTACATAATACAGTTCACCCGTTAGGAAAAATAGAGCCAAATATCAAAGTACTCCACCGATTAAATAAAGAGTGTAAAATGGAGTTAAAAGAACTGGAGATGTATTAACATTACAGAAAACATGAAGATAAAATGTTAAACGAAGAACTTGAAAGTGAGTCAGTGAATTTCTTCAGATGCTTTCGCAAGATACTTAAATAAAAACAGTAAATATAAAAATAAGCACCATTGTAAAATAGACAAGCACATTCTGACCCAGGTTGTTAAGATAAATATCCTCTGTACAAAAGTATAACATACTCTATGGAAGACCTGTGACAGTATCTCTGTCGACTACGTCCAAAAACATCTTTGTAATCGTTTGTTTATGTAAATTATTTTCGATGTATACGGTGCACAGAAAATTGTGTGTCATGTTTAACATGTGTGAGACTCTGCACAAATGGGCAATAAGAAAATTGTAAGTTCTTCCAAGTTCCACCACTAACTACATATGATAAGGGATAACTAACTAAAAATTGCGTATTTTTTACATGTTGCAGTAAAGTCAGCAAACCAAGGCAGAACCTCACACATCAAAAACATTACGTAAAATGGCATAGTACACAGAGAACATGCACTTGAAAATGGGAATCATTCCCGATAAACAATAAATAAAAAAGATCCTTACTGGTAGCAGGAGAGTTATTTATAAACAAACCCATTATTTTCACAGTCCCAGGATTTCACTAGACAATTTATAGTGTTTATAATGAAGAAAATCAGACTCACTCAGACACATCTTCCAATTACTTCAACACAGAAATTGTCAGTATCCTTCTATCGATACATATTATAAATTAAAGTCTCCCGCTTCTGCTTCTGTCTGTATGTTCAGGCTAATCACAGGAAATGCTGTGGGGATTTTGATACGATTTTCTATGATAAATGGATTGATCCACGGGGAACGTTTGTGTATATAATTTATTACAGCCACGTAAGATGGGCTTGCAATACATTTATTGTTATCTGATACATAGTTAATTGGCGCTTGGAGTGACATCTCGTGACCATGGTGGGAGCTACAAGTTGGTTAGCTACAAAGGACGTGATATCTAATGGGGAAAGAGTAAACGGCTGCCGAAACTCAAGAGAGGAGCGAAGCTTGATCAGTATTTCTGTCGGGCCTAGTGGTCTAGCAGTAAAGAAAGCGGTAAAGTGCGTGCCTGGAAACCGAAACGTTACGCCATCGAGTCCCGGTCGGAGCACGGAGTTTTCAGTCTGCCTTGTAACTTCTCATTCAGTTCCCAGTGACGTGGAAGTTCACCAGAAACGATACGTTAAACTGTAGGTCTCCTTTCATCACATGGGTAAATGGGGTAGGTGAGGGACACGGAAGTCGTGAAGCGGCGTCCAGTTGAAGAATTTGCTCCAGACCTTTGAGCCACACGAAATTATTATTACCAGAAGGTCTACATCTATACGTGTCTTCTTCTTCTTCTACACATTATACATATTATAAATAACAAGCCCACCCGTTAATGTGAAGGTAGGCATTGTGATACTGTTTCCACTAATAGGTAAACTGATTAACCAGAAAGGTTTTTGTGTATGATTTACAAATACTTAGATCATATTGGCTGAACTATAATGAATTAAAATCCTTCGCCCAATTTTTCTGTCTGCATGTGAAGGCTAATCTGAGGAACCGCTATAGCGACTTTAATAAGCTTCTCGACAATAGAGAGACAGATTCACGAGGAAGGTTCGTGTATGTGATTTATTAGTGACATTCCAGACAAGTCTTTCGGTCACAGATACCCGGCACGAAGCCAGGGTGGATCGCTAGTTAAATATACACTCCTGGAAATGGAAAAAAGAACACATTGACACCGGTGTGTCAGACCCACCATACTTGCTCCGGACACTGCGAGAGGGCTGTACAAGCAATGATCACACGCACGGCACAGCGGACACACCAGGAACCGCGGTGTTGGCCGTCGAATGGCGCTAGCTGCGCAGCATTTTTGCACCGCCGCCGTCAGTGTCAGCCAGTTTGCCGTGGCATACGGAGCTCCATCGCAGTCTTTAACACTGGTAGCATGCCGCGACAGCGTGGACGTGAACCGTATGTGCAGTTGACGGACTTTGAGCGAGGGCGTATAGTGGGCATGCGGGAGGGCGGGTGGACGTACCGCCGAATTGCACAACACGTGGGGCGTGAGGTCTCCACAGTACATCGATGTTGTCGCCAGTGGTCGGCGGAAGGTGCACGTGCGCGTCGACCTGGGACCGGACCGCAGCGACGCACGGATGCACGCCAAGACCGTAGGATCCTACCCAGTGCCGTAGGGGACCGCACCGCCACTTCCCAGCAAATTAGGGACACTGTTGCTCCTGGGGTATCGGCGAGGACCATTCGCAACCGTCTCCATGAAGCTGGGCTACGGTCCCGCACACCGTTAGGCCGTCTTCCGCTCACGCCCCAACATCGTGCAGCCCGCCTCCAATGGTGTCGCGACAGGCGTGAATGGAGGGACGAATGGAGACGTGTCGTTTTCAGCGATGAGAGTCGCTTCTGCCTTGGTGCCAATGATGGTCGTATGCGTGTTTGGCGCCGTGCAGGTGAGCGCCACAATCAGGACTGCATACGACCGAGGCACACAGGGCCAACACCCGGCATCATGGTGTGGGGAGCGATCTCCTACACTGGCCGTACACCTCTGGTGATCGTCGAGGGGACACTGAATAGTGCACGGTACATCCAAACCGTCATCGAACCCATCGTTCTACCATTCCTAGACCGGCAAGGGAACTTGCTGTTCCAACAGGACAATGCACGTCCGCATGTATCCCGTGCCACCCAACGTGCTCTAGAAGGTGTAAGTCAACTACCCTGGCCAGCAAGATCTCCGGATCTGTCCCCCATTGAGCATGTTTGGGACTGGATGAAGCGTCGTCTCACGCGGTCTGCACGTCCAGCACGAACGCTGCTCCAAATGAGGCGCCAGGTGGAAATGGCGTGGCAAGCCGTTCCACAGGACTACATCCAGCATCTCTACGATCGTCTCCATTCGAGAATAGCAGCCTGCATTGCTGCGAAAGGTGGATATACACTGTACTAGTGCCGACATTGTGCATGCTCTGTTGCCTATGTCTATGTACCTGTGGTTCTGTCAGTGTGATCATGTGATGTATCTGACCCCAGGAATGTGTCAATAAAGTTTACCCTTCCTGGGACAATGAATTCACGGTGTTCTTATTTCAGTTTCCAGGAGTGTACATACTATCTTCTCTATCAGTCCTGAAACATCGTAAACTAACGTTAAAAAGAACCTACAGCGTAGACAAAGTAAAACTGGCCGTGGGCTGCATTGATGAAGTTGGGTTGCCTGTCTTAAGGTGCGTGAAATACTTTCCAGTCCTCCCTGCACATTGAAAACTGGAAGTCTGTGCCACGCCCGGACACGAACCTCGATTTCCAGCTTATCTACAGCAGCCGGTTAACCATTATACCATCAGAAAACGCCTCCAGATCTCACCAACCTGTTATCGTCACTCATGTTTTCACTTACGGTTTCTGAACACTACTAACAGAGGGTCACGAATAGCACGACTCGGGGAACGGGGTTGGCGGAGAGCCGTATCTTACCATGCCGCTAGGGATATTTATCAAACGCATTAAATGCAGTGAAAGGCAATGAATGGATCGGTGCTGGCGAAATCGATGAAGATATACATAGTTCAGATATACATTGCAGGGTCAACATATGTGAACTGTTTGTCATATGTGTCACTGCATCTTCACTGATTTCACCACCATCGGTCCATCAGTTCCATTTCAGTTTTGATAATGAAAGAATACTCTCGAATACATCCACCTATTAGCAATCTACTGCAGTCGCAGAGGAATTAGTTTAAAAACACAAATTATCATTTCTGTCCAGAATTCTGCCACTTTCTATGTCGTAGCTATGTTTCCTTATTTAACTGACATTACTAGGGTGCTGTTTATTCTATTATGTGAATACTCACATGCTGTCTGTATGTGTAGGCCGATCTGAGGAACTACTGTAGCGGTTTTAATATGGTTTTCACTAACAGATAAATCGATTCACTAACTATTTAACTATAAGAAAGAGCACATTCGAAACAAAGAAAAATAACAAATACTTGACATGTTACAGTGTTATATGGGTAACTGTAGCTCACGAAGTACTAATAAATACACTGGTGTCCAAAATTAAAGTAACAAACGGAAATTTTGCGAGGTTGCGTTTATTTTGCCACAAAACAGTACAAACAGGTGATAGTTAAGCATAGACAATGTATAGAATACAGAAGGTAAAAAATTGCAACATGGATAACGGTTGGCAAAAATGTTCTTCGTTTATTCCAACTTAACGGATTTGCACACACTCGCCGACAACTGATTAATGTGCTCAGTATGGGTTGTGACCACCCCTGGCAGCAATACAGGCCTGACAACGACGGGCATACTGTGAATGATGTCATCAGTCTCGTTTTCAGGCAATAACGCCCATTCTTCCTGCAGAGATGCTCTCTGTCTGGGAGAGGGGTTGGTGGATGCTGACATGGTGCAAGCTATCTCACTTGTGCATGCCGGACACACTCTATGGGATTCAAATCTGGAGAGCGAGCTGGCAGTGACATGCATGCAATATCTTCCGTTTCCGAGAAAACATCTACCACCCATGCTATGCAAGGTCGAGCCTTATCGTTCATCAGTAGGAAGTCTGAACTCGCAGCACTTCGTAACCACCGCAAATGAGGTTCTAGGATCTCCTCAGGATACGTGACAGCAGTTAAACCATGGCAGTTAGCCCGTACAGTTTTATGAGGAGGGGCTATAGTAGGCAACATAATCCCTGCCCACACCATTAGGGTTTCTCCTCGATGGCCGTATGGGGTAGTCGCTCGGTCTGGGGCGCCTTGTCGCGACCCGCTCGACTCCTCCCGTCGGAGGTTCAAGTCCTCCCTCGGGCATGGGTGTGTGTGTCGTCTTAAGCGTAAGTTAGTTTAAATTAGATTAAGTAGTGTGTAAGCTTAGGAACCGATGACCTCAGTAGTTTGGTCCCATAAGACCTTACCAGGAATTTCGAAAATTTCTCCTCGATCTCGGTCTCGTTCCACAATGTTTGGTTCCCGAAATCGTATTCCACGTTCCCTCCAGATATGAATCCATAGCGAATCAATCTCCAGACTAAATCTGGACTCATCTGTGAAAACAACATTGGCCCACTGTTCGACCGCCAGGTGGCGTGTCGATGACTTTACTCTACACGTTCCGTTCTGGGAAGAAGCGTCAGAGATAGACATACAGCATGTCTCCGACAATACAGGCCACTCTACACACGGTTTGCCTCGATACAACACGTCCAGTGGACGTTGCGAGCTCACATACCAGTTACCGTGCAGTACTAAGGCGGTACTGTAGTATGTGAGTGGCTCGGAGACTTCTTAAGTAATAGAACCCAGTACGTTGTCCTCGATGGTGAGTGTTTATCGGAGGTGAGGGTATCATCTGGAGGGAAGTGTGGTAGGTCCGCTGTTGTTTTCTATCTACATAAATGATCTTTTGGATAAGGTGGATAGCAATTTGCGGCTGTTTGTTGATGATGCTGTGGCGTACGGGAAGATGTCGTCGTTGAGTGACTGTAGGAGGATACAAGATGCCTTGGACAGGATTTGTGATTGGTGTAAAGAATGGCATCTAACTCTAAATACGGATAAATGTAAATTAATGCAGATGAAGAGGAAAAAGAATCCTGTAGTGTTTGAATACTACATTAGTAGTGTAGCGCTTGACACAGTCAAATTGGTTGAAATGGCTCTGAGTACTATGGGACTTAACATCTGAGGTCATCAGTCCCCTAGACTTAGAACTACTTAAACCTAACTAACCTAAGGACAATACACACATCCATGCCCGAGGCAGGATTCGAACCTGCGATCGTAGCGGTCGCGCGGTTCCAGACTGAAGCGCCTACATCCGCATGGCCACAGAGGTCGGCTTCACAAGGTCAAGTCGATTAAATATTTGGGCGTAACATTGTAGAGCGATATGAAGTGGGACAGCATGTAATGACAGTTGTGGGAAAGGTGGATAGTCGTCTTCGGTTCATTGGTAGAATTTTGGGAAGATGTGGTTCATCTGTAAACGAGACAGTTTATAAAACACTAATACGACCTATTCTTGAGTACTGCTCGAGCGTTTGGGATCCGTATCAGGTCGGATTGAGGGAAGCCATAGAAGCAATTCAGAGACGGGGTGCTAGATTTGTTACTGGTAGGTTTGATCATCACGCGAGTGTTACGCAAATGCTTCAGGAACTCGGGTGCGAGTCTCTAGAGGAAAGGAGGCGTTCTTTTCGTGAATCACTACTGAGGAAATTTAGAGAACCAGCATTTGAGGCTGACTGCAGTACAATTTTACTGCCTCCAACTTACATTTCGCGGAAAGACCGCAAACATAAGAGAGATTAGGGCTCGTACTGAGGCATATAGGCAGTCATTTTTCCCTCGTTCTGTTTGGGAGTGGAACAGGGTGAGAAGATGCTAGTTGTGGTACGAGGTACCCTCCGCCACGCACCGAATGGTGGATTGCGGAGTATGTATGTAGATGTTGATGTACTGTCGTGCCCTTACAGTCAAATAACAGTCCTCTATTCTGATCGGCCCTGCCCTGGTCTTCGGAATACAATTTCGGCCTCTGTACACTATTGTCACATCCGTGAAACAACAGAACGATTCACACTGAGCCATCGACCACATCAGTTTGCGACTGTCCCGCTTCCTTTGTTTGTCTGGGTCTGCACCACAGAGAGCCTGGTAGGCATCTTCTTTGTACCATACTGCACCGTCTGTGACTGTCTACACAGCGATTGTGGATGTCGGACTACCCAGAAACGCTATCTCGTTTCACAGGCGCCCTGACGTCATCGCTGGCGTGATTATTAAAAATAAAAAAATAAAAAAAAGGTTCAAATGGCTCTGAGCACTATGGGACTTAACATCTATGGTCATCAGTTCCCTAGAACTTAGAACTACTTAAACCTAACTAACCTAAGGACAACACATAACACCCAGCCATCACGAGGCAGAGAAAATCCCTGACCTCGCCGGGAATCGAACCCGGGAACCCCGGCGCGGGAAACGAGAACGCTACCGCACGACCACGAGATGCGGGCGTGATTATTCATTGACAGGAATGTAATCTTCCGTGCAGAAAACGATAGTACGGACATTTGGTTGACAGTTGTATGACTATATCGTGAATTATACACAGGACGGTGAAATAGTGATTTGTTACTTTAATTTTTGCCACCACTGTATTAACACTAGATGCACTTGTGTTTGTTACGTTAAACACTTTTTGATTTCGTTAACGTTAATTCAGTAACTAAAGCAAATGTACAAAAGAGGGAATGCAACAATTGGTAGCCACAACATAAACATATTTTCATAAAAATATCTGACTATTCGTCCACACGGTGCGGTATGCATCCCTCTTTAGTAAAGCAAAAATATGACAGCCGCTGAACTTACGTCACTTTTTGCTGTGATACATAGTATTTTTAGAGAAAGATTGGTAACTGCCAGATACCCAATTTCGACTGTTTCATCGTCATTGAAACCTCAGAAGCCCGTGAACAGGGAGTTCGCTTCTGGATTCGCTCTTCTACATCTTTGGTTAGCGAGAGAATGGGGTTAACGAGCTTTCCCGCCAACCTCGGGCAACGTTCCGTAAATGGAAATCTGCTGTAGGAGTTCCTTTACGCATATAAAGTGGTGCCTGCAATCGGCGTTCATTCGAGTTTACGCGCCAGAGTTGGTGGCAGTAGTCATTCGACTTTGTGGGTCCGACACCGCACCCCTACTGAACTTGCTAGCTCGTTTCCTCGGCGGTTAAGGATTACAGTGGAAACGTTAATGCAAGTGTCCTCGTTCAGACGAACTAACAATATGTCTCCACCAGGGAACCACCGATCTGCGGTTTCACACCACTCGGTCCGCTAAACTACTGCACTAGCTGGGACGCGTCTCGTACGTTCCGCCGTTCCGCAGCCTGCATTCCAGTCACGTCTGCTCACAGAGCGCTGGACTCGTCGAGAAAACTTTCATAAACCAACTAAAAGTAAAAGTAGCGTCTTAGGTATTGTTGACTGAAATACTCCTAGAGGCAGATTCAGCCATTCCGTTCGAGAGGTTCTCTTTGCGATAGTAGGCCATTGTCACTAAATCTTCTGTGAGTATTTCACCACGTCGGCTTGCTGTGAAACAAATCGCGCTTTTGGTGAGCTTTTGAAAATTACCTCAATCAAGGCAGTGTGTTCACTACTGTGCCACTATCTCGTTGAGAGTTAATATAGTAACTGGTGAACCCAGCAATGCTTCGCAATTGCTAGATATGTTTGAGAATTTGATATACATCCGAATCTCCTTCTCTCCTCTCTTTCTGTACATCACCTCCTCTCCTTCTCTTTGTCTATATCCCCAACCTCCCTCCTCTCTCTGGCTTAAGCCTTGTTTACTGTTGTTACAAATTCATATTCTGTAGTAAGGTTGTAATCATAACCCGATATGACATGTGCCATGTATATTTCCTGTGAGAACCGACTGCTAGGAAGAGAACGAAACAACTCATGGTTGTGTATAAAACTTTTATACATATTTAAATGCTTTGTTATCTCAGATAACAAGGCATTTAAATCATGCCCTGCTGTCGCAGTTACAACAGACTACAGCCAAGTGGAGTGGCCAAGCTGTTTGGGGCGACACGACACGGATTGCGTGGCCTCTCCCGCCGGAGGTTCGAGTCCTCCCTCGGGCATGGGCGTGTGTGTTGTTCTTAGCATAAGCTAGTTTAAGTTAGGATAAGTATTGTGTACGTCTGGGGACCGATGACTTCAGCAGTTTGGTCCCTTAAACATTCACACACATGTGAACATGTGTGAACAGACTACAGGAAAGAAAACAGTACCACACAGTTTTACAGTACAGCATTTTCCTTATCACAGCCGGTTTTAACAGAAAACCTGTACATTATTGCTTAAGAAATATGAGCCTGTGTCCATCTGACGGGTTTATTAGAGTATCCTGTAAAAATTTGAAGTTAATGGTCAAGAACTTTCGAGATTTTTGGGATAACTTTTCCCCTTTATATGTTACACATACATTTCACATCCTCTTCTTCTTAGTGTTTATCTCATACTATCAGAGTCTGCTTGTTGACATGTGTACCTCCATTTGGGTCTGTCAAGGGCATCTTCATAGGTGGCACTGATGAATTCCATATCCTTTTTGATACAGTCCACCCACCGTCTCTTGCGTCTACTACGAGGTCGTCGGCCACTTATGTCCAGGTGCATAGCTGTTCTTGCCACGGAGTCTGCTTCACTGCACATGACGTGTCTGTACTATCTTAACCTGCTTTCCCAGAGTTTGTCTGAGACGGGTGCAACTCGAAGTCACTGTCAAACGTCGACGTTTGTGTCCTGCTGTAAGCTGTCGTCAGCACACCCATCGGCAAAGATGTAGCGCAAAGATTGATAATAGGCGCTGGATCAAGAGCGCCTATCACGAGAGAGGCCACAGAGACACACTGGCCAGCAACACGCCGCCAACGCCCTCTCGACAGCAAGTATTTAGTCCGCCGCAGCTGACCAGAGAGGGCCTCACTCTCATCACTGGCTCGCTAAGTGACACTCCAGTTTGGCGTCTGTCATTCCACTCGCAGGGCGGGTCGCTGGCTGTGACAATAGCCAGATTACCGATATTGTCTGCAAAAGGACTATTTCTATTGAGCTTCTAGCACAGAACATGGACTCTACTCCAGTTAAGTAAAACTTACAGTTCATGAAAATGAAGAACTGTATTAATACATGTGCTCATTTGTGTTGTAGAAAGAGGATGCCAGACACCGGTAATATACTCTCCCTTGCCTCCCTGGTACAGCACTCTGCAGTTTGTTGCATGGTCAAAGTAGGTAAGCCCAAGGGACCATCAGAGCATACGCATTTCCATCACGTGGAGAGCCTGCTCATACTTCGTTGTCGTTGGCTCACACCCCAACACAAAGTGCGACTGGGCATACTACAGTCCTATAAATCTTTCACTTACAGCGTAAAGGCATATGGATATCACACAGGATGCCGGTCACCCGGCGCCAATTCATCTATGCTGTGTTAACACAGGCACGGACATCCGCTGGGCTTTCATCATCATCGCATATGCGTGAGCCAAGGTATTTGAATTGCGCTACGTTCATCAGGTCTTCTCCACCGACTTTGATACTTCCATCGGTTTGAATATCCCATACCACGTATCCTGTCTTCTTGATCGGAGACCAAATTTGGCTATTCGTTGTTTCCATTGCTGCGTCTGTTCCTGGAGGTCTTCATGGAGTTTACTTGCCAGTAAACCATCGTCAGCATATGTGAGTGTCCAAGGGTGTGGTGACTGTGTGTCGTATATAACAGTGTCCATACAGAAGATAAACAACAGAGGTGGCAGTGCTACATATTCTTGCAAAGTACAGCCTATGTCCGTCTGAGTAGTCATAAGAGTACTGTGTAAAAATTTGAAATAAATCGGTCTAGTATTTTTTGAAAATTTTGATATAAACTTTAAACAACGAATTGGTTTTATATAGCAGTACAGATATTGTATACATTAGAAAAGTATGTAGCCTACGTCCGTCCAAATTACTGTCACGTAATAATTTGAATTGATCGATCAAGTACTTTACGAGATTTTTGGTAAGAACGTTTGGCATTTACATATTAAATATTTATTTTAAATATTGTCTGTCCGAATGTTCATTAGACTATTGTATAAAAATCTGAAGTAAATCGGTCAAGTACTTTTCGAGATTTTTGGTAACAACTTTAAACAACGACTTGTCTTTATACAGTAGTACAGAACAGAAAAGGCCGTGGCTTCGCACGGGTAGCAGTAAGTCCGCTTCCATGGCCAAGTGAGCACACCACACTGACAGGAAGTTAGGCATCATTCGCAAAACCCTCCCCCCCTTCCACTCCCTGCCGTCAGGCACAGCACCATCAATTCCTATTCCTGGTATGATTTAGCGACGAAGCCCACTTTCATTTGGATGGGTTCGTCAATAAGCAACATTGGCGCATTTGGGGGACTGAGAATCCGCATTTCGCGATCGAAAAATCTCTTCACCCTCAACAGGTGACTGTGCTGTGCAATGCCCACTCGCTGAGTAATCGGTGCGACATTCCTTGATGGCACGGTGACTACCGAACGGTACGTGAAGGTCTTGGAAGATGACCTCATCCCCATTGTCCAAAATGACTCTGATTTCGACAGGATGTGGTTCATGCAAGACGTAGCTCGATCTCATCGAAGCAGGAGAGTGTTTGATGTCCTGGAGGAGTTCTTTGGGGACCGCATTCTGGCTCTGAGGTACCCAGAAGCCACTGGCATGGGCCTCGATTGGCCGCCATATTCTCCGGATCTGAACACATGCCACTCATTTTTGAGAGGCTGTATTAAAACAAGGTGTGCAGCAATAACCCCAAACCCACTGCTGAGCTCAAAACACCCATTCAGGAGGTCATTGACAGCATCGATGTTCCGACACTTCAGCGGGCCATGCAGAATGTCAGTATTTGTCTGCGGCACATCATCGGCAATGATGGCAGGCATATCAAACATTTCATAGCCTAATCCTAATACCTGTAGTGATGTTTACTTGTTGGATAAAGTGTGTGCACACCGTAGTTTGTAATTAGTTTACGATTTATCATATAGTTCAATAATTGTCAACCTGTACATATCACCACCCCCAAAAAACAACACCAAAAACTCTCATGTGGCCGACTCAGGTTCAGAGTACTGCAAGGGATTTTCCCTTAGTCGGGGTACTGAAACAGGTCTCACTGAGTCACGTGATGTGAAGTGGCGGCTACAAGGTCTGAAAAGTCGAGAACGGCCGGCAGAGTGCTGTGCTGACCCCATTCTCCACAGTACCGCATCCTGGTGACACATGTCATATAGAGGATGGTACAGCAGCTTGTCGAAATCGCGTGGTCTTCAAGGAAGGCCTGATCGAGAAACTTAGTTTTTAGTGATGTACACAAACCTTCCTTGTGAATAAGTCTATCCGTTAGTGAAAACAGTATCGAAATCTCTCCAGTAGTTCCTGATATTAGCCATAACATACAGACAGAAAAACGAGGCAGGGGAACTTAATTTATAATTGTTATAGATTATTTAACCATGTTCCTGGTGTCAATTGGCCTAAAATGCCATTTAACTTCAATCTTGGCAGCAAGGTATGAGTAAGAATGGAGGGACTAACGTCCTTCGTAGCCGATACAGTTTATAGTCATGATACACAGAGGGATCTAACATACGATTATTTTACAGGGACCTGATGAGAGATTTCGGAACTGCAACAGTTCCCAGCACCTGGCAGATCGGACATAAATATATTTTCTGCTGATTCGGCAGATCTGTTTGATGCCATTTAGGTGGAGAGCTTTCCCCACATCTTCAGTGACGCCCCACGCACACGGTAAGAGGGAAATACACTATTGTTCTAGAACCTCTGCCATTTTGGTTTTATTTCGTATTTCCATGCTGTTACTTCTTCCGGTTCGTCTTTGAAAGGATGATGTAATGAATCTTTGACTGGTTCTATAATTACTACTTTGGGAAACGTTTGGACGACACCGTAAAACTCAATTCCTCGGCCAGGCCTATAGTTTGGCTGCACACTTTGGGGTTACTGACTTCCATGCACCACCAATAGTAAACATTACAAAGAAACAACTAAGCGCTATCACAGAACTGATAAGTAACTGTGAAACAGTAGTGGTAAAAGCTGATAATCGGAACGCCACTGTTATAATGGTTGTAATGGATGAATGTGTAAAACGTACTGCTATATGTGATGTCACAACGCACCGATACCGTACTCCTTACTTATCGCTGGTTTCTCGAACTTTCGGAGCCGAGAGCGCCTTTTTCTCTGAGTGAGCGTTGTCTTGCTGTATAATGACAAAAATGCCCCAGCGCTAGTGGTCACCCCGTCTTGGCGTAGGCAGAAGAGTCGGTGTTTAGCTTCCGACACCGCGTATAAGTAATATGGAGAACTTGCTAGAAAGCAGAATTAATAGTTAAAAGTGTTTCACCAATTTGTGGAAGAAACTTATTTGAGTAATTCAGTTATTTCGCGGGAAGGCACGCCGGATTAATTAAGAAATTTGCGCCTGATACAGTGTCGTGTTTGAGGATGAGTAATTGTCATGGAGACATATGTTGTTGGTAGGACGCACATGTAAGGGCTACCTGTTCAGGTAATGTGGAAACTCGAATGTAGGAATGGCTGTTTCATTGTGAATATGAAACGTAGCTGTTAAAACGAGATTGGATAACCGTGGGCACTGTTGGGGAACTGTGTTCATGCTAAAGAGAAAATGAAACAAAGTCAACTGATTAGAACGTTTGTCATTTCACAGTGACATTTTTCATTCTTAAATTAAGTGTAAGAGACACATATTCGTGTTAGACAACGTTCATGTTTACATCTTAACGAAGCGTGTACTCACAGCAAATCCACCAAACCAGAGTCCGATAATAGGAAAAAAAACAGTATCAGAACTAAAGAGACAGAAACAGTAATTTTACATCTGTCTCCGTGAAAGCACACAGCCTATATTTTATCATAGCACCGCCACGCTTACTTTTCATTTGGCGTACCGAGCGCCGGGACGATCGTCTTTTGTTTCAAGAAAGGGAAGGCGGTATGCCTCAATGAGAACTAACTGTGAACAACAGACCTGCGAGTCAGCGTTTGGAGAGAGCAATAAGAGTGCGTCGTTGCTGACAGAACGTCTGTGAAACGAAAATATATAACGTACTCGACTGCAGTGGAGACAGTAAGAGCAATTTTACATCATCTTGGATTGCAGCGGTTCAAGAAGACCATCAGGATGAAACAAGGGAGCAACGCAGTTTGCAGCATCGCACCGCATCACAGCAACCAACAGTCGCAGTAATAAGTCAATGTGCCTAATTTTAAACCGCTGTTGTAAGCGAAACTTTTCAATTATTTGACGTGTGACAAATTTTTCGCAGCGGAAGTTAGCTAGGCTTGTGTTTTGTACCTTTGACTTTCGAGTGTAATAATGTCGTTACAAAAGGAGAAAATAACAACCAACAGTGTCGTGGAAAATGAGCTCGCTAAAGAGGGAGAATGCTATAGTCCATGGATCAAAGACTCCAGTTTGAGGACGTGACTATAGGAGAATCGGTAGACGTAGGACTAACGATTAAATGAAGAGCTTATTTCAATAGTGGTACAAGTTCATTACCTCCACTTTTCTGTCTGTAATGCTTCTGACATTAATGGTCCTCACAAACAGAAAGAAAGGTTCATCTCTAGCAAGAAGCCGTATGCTTGAATATTTCTGGTATCTCAACTGCAGATTTTTCAGCGCTCATTTAACTTCAGGACTGTGTATCTCAGAATGAACAAAAATGGACTTGTACCACTATTGAAATAAGCGCTTCAAATTACGTATGAGTAAAACCTCGTTGTCACTGATATAAATATGCGAAGGATTTTAAGGGATCACACTTAGCAGTAAAATCAAACCCCAGTCAAATAAAATTACAACGGCACTAATCAATGCGTTAATGCGAAATCGAGAGAAAACCGAAAAAGAAAATAGGGAGAGTCAAGGCAAAATGGCACAGTTATCTAGAAAAAAATTCAAAGTATTTTGGATAAGTCAAGCAAAAACTGCGAGGAAAATTACACTGAAGCGCCAAAGAAACTGGTATAGGCATGCGTATTCAAGTAAAGCGATATGTAAATAGGCAGAACACGGCGCTGCGGTCGGCAGCACCTCCGAGGTAGCGATGGGGATTTTTCCGTACTACTATTTCAGAAGTGTACCGTGAACATCACGAATCCGGCACAATATAAAATCTCCGAGATCGCTGCGTCCCGAAAAACATCCTGAAAGAACGGGACCAACGATGACTCAATGAATCGTTCAGCGTGACAGAAGAGCAATCCTTCCGCAAGTTGCTGCAGATTTCGGTGCTGGGTCATGAACAAGTGTCAGAGTGCCAACCATTCAAGTAAACATCATCGATATGGGCTTTGGGAGCCGAAGGCCCACTCTTGTACCCTTCACGAGTGCACGACACAAAGCTTTACGCATCGCCTTGGTCTGTCACCACCGACATTGAACTGTTGATGACCGGAACATGTTGCCTGGTCCCACGAGTCTCGTTGCATATTGTATCGAGCGGATGGACGTGTACGGCTACGGAGACAACTTCATGAATCCATGGACCCTGCATGTCAGCAGGGAACTGTTCAAGCTGGTAGAGTGTCTGTAATGGCGTGGGCGTGTGCAGTTGGAGTGATATGAGACCCTTGATACGTCTAGACAACGCTCTGAAAGGTAAATAAATGTCGTGTGACTAGGGCGTCCCGTCGGTAGGCCGTTCGCCGGGTGCAAGTCTTTCGATTTGACGCCACTTCGGCGACTAGTGCGTCGATGGGGATGAAATGATGATGATTAGGATAAGACAACACCCAGTCCCTGAGCGGAGAAAATCTCCGCCCCAGCCGGGAATCGTACCCGGACCCTTGGAATTGACATTCTGTCGCGCTTGGGGCGAACCTCTGAAAGGTGACACGTACGTAAGCATCCTGTCCGATCAGCTGCATCCATTCGTGTCCATTGCGCATTTCGATGGACTTGGGCAATTCTAGCAGAACAATGGGACACACCACTTGTCCAGAACTGCTACAGAGTGGTTCCAGGAACACTCTTATGAGTTTAAACACTTCCGCTGGCCTCCAAACTTCCCAGACATAAACATTATTGAGCATATCTAAGATGTCTTGCCACGTGCTTTTGAGAAGAAATCTCCACCCCTCGCACATTTATGGATTCGTAGTGAGAGTTCCCTCCAGCACTACTTCAGACATTGGCTGAGTCCACGCCACGTCGTGTTGTTGCACTTCTGCGTGCTCGAGGAGTCCCTACACGATATTAAGCAGGTTTAACAGTTCCTTTGGCTCTTCAGTGTATAAAGGATTTGCAACATGACCACCAACGCTTACCGACGTGTACCACGGGTACGCCGCGGGAAACCACACGGAAACGGCAGAAATCAACACAACTCGCCAGACTGTTATCCTCCAAATCTCACGAAGCCACCAAGGTATTGTGGGGTTTCGGCCGCCCCGACGTGCGACGCGTGTATCACAGCAAACAGCGCTGCTGTCGCAAGCAACATTTCGCTTTCTGCTTGATCAGTACCCACGCAACGCCGCACCTCTTCTGATGACGAGAATGTAAGTCTCCGATCGACCACTCCGCGACCAATGCACGCTCCACGCACAACACCGGCTGCTTCTGCTCCCCATCAAACGCAGTCGTCTTGTTCTCACCATGAACCTCAGTAGTTCTTCAATGGACTTCAGTCAGCCTCTCCTGAGTGCAACGCTTCGCTGAACCAGCATTTAAACGGCCCACAAGACCGCAGTCTCACGGGACTCTATCTGTAATCATCCTCGGCACCCTCCTACTCATCGCCCACTACCGTTTTTATTGACTTCGTTGTTGTGAGTACATCCGAGGCATCGTCACGAATTGAAACTTCAGTTTGCTATCCAGTAGTATGGGCACTCGTCCTCTGAAACTGTGTTGAGTTCTGTTCATACCTAACAAACAAACAGCAGTTACTGCTACTCGTGCATTTCAGTTGTCACCTATCCTATCCCTCTGTCACGAATAAAAAAGCTTACTTTGACCAACCGCCCAAATAGAGACCTACAATGGGGCCTGTTTCAAACTCTTTCAGCTACTGATAACGTTGTCTCGCATGATGACGTGGCATCGTTGTGTCCTCCACCGTGATCACTCAAAATCTGACGTATTTAGTGCCCCTTACGTACCATACGGGAGCTAGCAACAACACTAAACACGAACGACACTAGTTCACTCTTGTGGCCGTTCTTCTGGCCACAAAAAATTGCAATTATATTTGTTACATCTGCCACAGACGGCCCCTGCCAGGCAGCCTACACTCAAGACACCTCTGTGTATCATATAACATTCACAAGCACTTGCAGGCGCAACCAAGAGGAAAATAGTTCTTCATAATAAACAGAACTTTGCTAGAGACTAATGCGAACCTCTTTCTGCAGAGGTCGCCTCACAGATACAGGGAAAGTACTCCGCCGGCCTCCACCGGCTTTATAAGGCCAGTACAGCAGCAGTATAGCCAGTTATTTGTTTTTGTGTGTATATAGTGATTGTTCGAGAAGGTAGTTCATTTTCAATAAACGACATTATACTGAGTGTTCTACAATACTGTGTATTCTCCAGTGGGACGAATAACTTGTACACGACCATTCAACAAGTGAGTTGGTGAGGTCCATCGGACCATCGGAGCTGGTCCTAGCTCGACGACGAACTGGCTATACTGCAGCTGTGCTGGTCTTATAAAGCCGCGGAGTACCCCAACTTTCCCTGTATCTGTGAGGCGACCTGTTCAGGAAAAGGTTCGCATTAGTCTCTAGGAAGTTCTGTTTATTTTGAAGAATTGTTTTCCTTTTGGTTGCGCCTGCAAGTGCTTGTGTATGTTATTTGATATACAGGGGTGTTTTGAGTGTAGGCTGCATGGCAGGGGCAATCTGTGGCAGACGTAACACTAGTCATATACGTACCCGCCGATGTTGTGTACACGAATTATGTTACGTTGACTTGCCATTATGTATTCTGCCTTCTTTACTTTTTTAGTCAGGCTGTGTATTAATTTCCAACAATCGGTTCCAGATCTGCGAGTATCAGTCTAGGATCCTCCACCATATTCGTAATTTTAGCCCTGATGATTTGGGACAACTCAAATGCGTGTCTGTTCATTTCCTATCCATAAGGTGCTGGGAGTGGTTGTATTTCAGAAACCTCTCATCAACTTCCTGTAAAACAATGGTATGGTAGTTCCGTTTGTGTGTCAGAAATGTTTTCCGTTCGCTAATCAGTAATCTAAATATACAGGGCGTTACAAAAAGGTAAGGCCAAACTTTCAGGAAACATTCCTCACACACAAATAAAGAAAAAATGTAATGTCGACATGTGTCCGGAAAAGCTTAATTTCCATGTTAGAGCTCATTTTAGTTTCCTCAGTATGTACTGTACTTCCTCGATTCACCACTAGTTGGCCCAATTGAAGGAAGGTAATGTTGACTTCGGTGCTTGTGTTGACATGCGGCTCATTGCTCTACAGTACTAGCATCAAGCACATCAGTACGTAGCATCAACAGGTTAGTGTTCATCACGAACGTTGGTTTTGCAGTCAGTGCAATGTTTACAAATGCGGACTTTTCAGATGCTCATTTGATGTATGGATTAGTACGGGGCAATAGCCGTGGCGCGGTACGTTTGTATCGAGACAAACTTCCAGAACGAAGGTGTCCCGACAGGAAGACGTTCGAAGCAAATTGAGCGGCGTCTTAGGGAGCATGGAACATTCCAGCCTATGACTCGCGACTGGGGAAAACCTGCAACGACGAGGACTCCTGCAATGGACGAGGCAATTCTTCGTGCAGCTGACGATGACCCTAATGTCAGCGTCAGAGAAGTTGCTGCTCTACAAGGTAACGTTG
The DNA here is from genome assembly GCF_023897955.1 of Schistocerca gregaria. Lineage (NCBI taxonomy): Eukaryota > Metazoa > Arthropoda > Insecta > Orthoptera > Acrididae > Schistocerca > Schistocerca gregaria. Next base: position 706,736,963 of record NC_064931.1, read on the forward strand.
ACCACGTCACTGTATGGAGAGTGCTACGGGAGAACCAGTTGTTTCCATACCATGTACTGCGTGTGCAGGCACTATCAGCAGCTGATTGGCCTCCACGGGTAAACTTCTGCGAATGGTTCATCCAACAATGTGTCAATCCTCATTTCAGTGCAAATGTTCTCTTTACGGATGAGGCTTCATTCCAACGTGATCAAATTGTAAATTTTCACAATCAACATGTGTGGGCTGACGAGAATCCGCACGCAATTGTGCAATCACGTCATCAACACAGATTTTCTGTGAACGTCTGGGTAGGCATTGTTGGTGATGTCTTGATTGGGTCCCATGTTCTTCCACCTACGCTCAATGGAGCACGTTACCATGATTTCATACGGGATAATCTACCTGTGCTGCTAGAACACGTGCTTTTACAAGTACGACACAACATGTGGTTCATGCACGATGGAGCTCCTGCATATTTCAGTCGAAGTGTTCGTACGCTTCTCAACAACAGATTCGGTGACCGATGGATTGGTAGAGGCAGACTAATTCCATGGCCTCCACGCTCTCCTGACCTCAACCCTCTTGACTTTCATTTATGGGGGAATTTGAAAGCGCTTGTCTACTCAACCCCGGTACCAAATGTAGAGACTCTTCGTGCTCGTATTGTGGACGGCTGTGATACAATACGCCATTCTCCAGGGCTGCATCAGCGCATCAGGGATTCCATGCGACGGAGGGTGGATGCATGTGTCCTCGCTAACGGAGGACATTTTGAACATTTCCTGTAACAAAGTGTTTGAAGTCATGCTGGTGCGTTCTGTTGCTGTGTGTTTCCATTCCATGATTAATGTAATTTGAAGAGAAGTAATAAAATGAGCTCTAACATGGAAATTAAGTGTTTCCGGACACATGCCCACATAACATATTATCTTTCTTTTTGTGTGAGGAATGTTTCCGGAACGTTTGGCCGTATCTTTTTGTAATACCCTGTAGAATAAGTTATTCAGCTTCGAGCAAGGGCAGATGACAATATGAGCGTGTGAGAGAAACGTTTGGCAATTCGTTTGCTGATCTGCCGCTAGGAGCCTGTGGCCAATAATACCTAACGAAATTTTCTTTCAAAGCATTCATCCGTAAAACAGACACACATGACCACACTTGATGGAACTGTCATTACACGAAATATTCACACATCTCGAGGTCGGAAATATGTAATGACAGGCTACCTGCACTACAATTTCTACTAAAACCGCTCACTGAGCCATTGGATTTACCTCTTTCATTTATTGAAGCCTCAAGTTGGATGGCATTTCGTACTATCTATAGTGTCACGGAACTTCTAAAATTTCCAGCCGAAATCGTTGCCTTTCGACGCTGATAACTGCAAGGCTTCTGTCGTACTTGGAAAATTTTCTCAGCATTTAAAATATAGTCAAGTGAGTATTTGCTATAACGTTTCAACTGAACTTCATTCTGAATATCTTAATTTATTTGTCTTCTACAGCACCCTCGTGGTGGCAGCAGAGCCTGGGATTTCTTTGTGCGTCATATTCTCATAAACTACACAATCATTACCAGAAAGGGAGGAGGGAAAGTTACGATATAATGTCTCTTTGACGAGCAGAAAAAGTGCATACGCTTTCAAAGGGACCATCCCGGCATTCGCCTTAACAGATTTTGGGTAACCACTGGAAGCCTAAATCTGGATAGCTGAGCCGGAATTTGAACAGACGTCCTCACGAGAGCTAGTCGAATATCTTATCACAGCGCCATACCTCTCGGTTGTCTTACTCTGAAGAGACCAATGATCTCCATGTTTGATCCCTCCCCCATCCCCCTCTTTAAACCAACCAACCAATCTTACTCTGAGTTTATAGCAATCAGTATCGCTTCATCTATGCCTGCTGTACCGTTTGCAATGTATATTGTACTTATCACGCTTCTCCTTTTAAACTTTTAGATTGAAATTGAAAATCTGTCGATCCCATGTAAATACGCGGCCGGCCAGGGTGGCCTAACGGTTCTAGGCGTTACAGTCTGGAACCGAGCGACCGCTACGGTCGCAGGTTCGAATACTGTCTCGGGCATCGATGTGTGTGATGTCCTTAGGTTAGTTAGGTTTATGTAGGTCTAACTTCTAGGGGACTGATGACCTCAGCTGTTAAGTCCCATAGTGCTCAGAAACATTTTTTTTTGTTTGTAAATACGCGAAAAAGGAGGAGAGAAAGATTAGCGTTTACGACGATGTCATTAGAGACGGAGCACAAGATAACATTATGGTCGAATGGGGAAAGAAATATGACGTTTTTATTTAGATGGTTTAGGGAAACAACGAAAAACTGGGGCTTGGAAGGCTTGACGGGAAATTTAGTCCGCCAAAATTCTAGTTCACTGTTTTACCGCTAAACCACCTTGCTCTTCTGATAAAAAGAATTATAGGGTTCCGATCCAAAATAGCGATACCAGTACCACTCCTCAAGTTTTCAGTATAGGAGATGAAATGCATTTACATAACTAATTATTTCTTGGTCTTTATAGCGGAAGGTGTATCGAACAATATTCTCGTACAACGTAATATTTGCAGAAAGAGAGGTATGGAAGTGGGGAACTTTCATCTCATATCACAATACTATAGACTTACATACTAACACTGTTTTTTGCACGTTTTGGAAAGGCCCAAAACAGGGAAACAATACGAACCTAAAGCTGAGTTCGGAACGCTCAGTACTCTGCTAAAAGCTCTACGAAGAGTTTTCTGAGTTTTACTATTTATAAAGAGGACGCAGAAGATTTGAACTTTATGCAGGAAAGAAAAAAATTTTTAAGATTGTCAGCTGCGCCGCTTCTGGAGTATTTACGTTTTCCTGTCGTATCGGGTTTTAATATCGTGCAAGGCAATAACAACACAGTGGCGAAACCTTCGGTGAAAAATTCTTATCAAATTCCTTCTAGGCGACTGGAGAGGGAATTTCGTATCATAAAATCATGCGACAAACGTGTATGGTATGCAAGAGTTTCCGGCGCTCTGTGATAAAAGCAATATTTTCCTTTCACTGGGAGCGGTGTCACAGTAATAATGCAAGTTTTGCTAACAGATGAAAATCGGATGGAGCCAAGTCGGGACTGAATGGAGGATAATCGATGAGAGTGAACCCAAAAGCGTTGAATTGTTGCAAATATCGTGGAGCTCGTGTGTGCTCTGGGACTGTCATGCTGAAGGAGAGTGTGCTCTATATGTGAACGAACTCCTCGTACTCGAAACTCGATTACAACACTGTTTCTCGTGCACCGACATGGTTACGTTATATACCACCACGTTACACGGTAGAATGCGGAGTCCTCTAGCGGCAGACGGCTGCAAACATGCAGCCATGAAGGGTACAGATATAAAATGTTAATAACCATTGTTTCATTTAAAAAGCTATAAGAATTTTCACATAAAAAAGGAGTCATTACTTTTCAGCACGCCCTCTTATATTTGACATAACATTTCACTGGTACCGAGAGGCAAGTGTGAATATTATTTATAGCATCAATGACTTCAAGTGTTAAAAAGGATCTTAAGGAAAGCAGGAAATATTTTTGTTTATCTAGTGTGACTGGAAACAGATGGTAGATTATAGGGCACATCAACGGAAAATGACATAGAAGGCCGCAGTACTGATTTCGGGCTTCCGGAATTGTTTCATAAGGGAAGATGGTTCAGAAGTCATAGGCTGTTTGCGTGTCAGGAAAGGTTGTCAGACAGATTCACCCAATTAGAAGTATGTATCGCTGATGTTAACCTGAATTAAGGAACGCGTTTTATGTTAGCGTGAAGACCGAAAACATTCTTTGTAGGAGAAGTATTCCGCAAATATTATGCCGAGTGAGGTGGCGCAGTGGTTAGCACACTGGACTCGCATTCGGGAGGACCACGGTTCAATCCCACGTCTGGCCATCCTGATTTAGGTTTTCCGTGATTTCTCCAAATCGCTCCAGGCAAATGCCGGGATGATTCCTTTAAAAGGGCACGGCCGACTTCCTTCCCTAATCCGACGACAGCGATGACCTCGTAGTTTGGCCTCTTCCCTCAAAACAACCCAACCCAACCGCAAATAATACTCGTCCATGAGCTCCACGGAACATAAATCTTGCTAACTGCCCATGGTCAGACGCAAAGAGAAATTCGAGCAGACACTGTGTCTTTCTGGCAGTCGTTCTATTATTCGCGAATTAAAAATGGGAAGATTAGGATTTAACACTGCGTCAACAACTTGACGATTAGTTCGGTTCGTGGAAGGATGGTCGAGGAAATCTGCCATACACTTTACAGAGGAACCATCCCAGTATTTTCCTTGAACGACTTAGTCAAACCACGGCTAACCGCAGTCCGGAACCGTGCGACTGCTACGGTCGCAGGTTCGAATCCTGCCTCGGGCATGGATGTGTGTGATGTCCTTAGGTTAGTTAGGTTTAAGTAGTTCTACGTTCTAGGGGACTGATGACCACAGCAGTTGAGTCCCATAGTGCTCAGAGCCATTTGAACCACAGCTAACCTATTTGAGCCACTGTTCTCCCGACTCAGTCCAATGTCTTAACAATGCGCCACCTAGCTATAGGCTGCCAAACAGGAAGAGGTGCAAGTCATAGTGGCACGAGAGATATATAGCTGGCAGACCACATATGTACACTATGTGATCAAAAGTATCCGAACACCTGGTTGAAAATGACTTACAAGTTCGTGCCGCCCTCCATCGATATTGCCGGAATTCAATATGGTGTTGGCCCACCCTTAGCCTTGATGAGAGCTTCTACACTCTCAGGCATGTTTTCAGTCAGGTGCTGACAGGTTTCTTGGGGAATGGCAGCCCATTCTTCACGGAGTGCCGTACTGAGGAGAGGTATCGATCCACGGTGAGGCCGGGCATGAAGTCGGCGTTCCAAAACATCCCAAAGGTGTTGAGTAGGATTCAGGTCAGGACTCTGTGCAGGCCAGTCCATTATAGGGATGTTATTGTCTTGTTATCACTCCACCACAGGCCGTGCATTATGAACAAGTGCTCGATCCTGTCGAAAGATGCAATCGCCATCCCCGAATTGCTCTTCAACAGTGGGAAGCAAGAATGTACTTAAAACATCGATGTAGGCCTGTGATGTGATAGTAACACGCAAAATAAGCAGGGATGCAAGATCCCTCCATGAAAAACACGGCCACACCATAACACCACCGCCTCTGGGTTTTTCTGTTGGCACTACACACGCTGGCAGATGTACACCGGGCATTCGCCGTACCCATACCCTGCCATCGGATCGCCACATTGTGTACCGTGATTCGTCATTCCACACAACGTTTTTACACTGTTCAATCGTCCAGTAGTTACGCTCCTTACACCAAGCAGGGCGTCGTTTGCCATTTACCGGCGTGATGTGTGGCTCAGGAGCACCCGTTCGACTATGAAATCCAAGTTTTTTCACCGACCGTAGCGGTCTCGCGGTTCCAGACTGTAGCGCCTAGAACCGCTAGGTCACCCCGGCCGGCGGAGGTTCGAGCCCTGTCTACGGCATGGGTATGGTTGTTGTCCTTAACGTAAGTTAGTGTAAGTTAGATTAAGTAGTGTGTAAGCCTAGGGACGGATGACCTCAGAAGCTTGAACCCAGAGGAACTTACCACCAAAATATCAGTAGCACGTCACAACACACACACACACACACACACACACACACACACACACACACGCACACACACACACACCTTACAATTACGTGGATGAATAAACGCTGTTCTCTAGACAGAAATGCAATGCGACTTTACCAAATAATGTAAAATTGTGTTCGTGTGAGGTATTGTTAAGCATACTGGTTACATCAATGTCAAAAGTCACTAGTACTTAGTGTATGCTTGATGAGCAGGAAGCATAAGGGAAACCAGTTCCTGACATGCTGCTGAAATACAGTGTTTCTCCTCTTACCACCTACCACACATCAACGGTTTCGTGTAGCACCATCGGAAAAATCCCACAGGAGTGACATATTGTATTTGTGCTGGCTATGGGTCAGGGCCTCTTCTTACAGTCCAACGATGAGGGTAACTTTCATATTTCTGAAGTCCTCATGGACTCTGCTATCGAATTAGAGTCATGCACCATAGTGTTGAGACCACACCCTTTCATCGAAAAGGAAAAGTACAGTTTCCAGCTGTGGTAGTACACCTTGAGGTTTGGTTTGTTGGCCGCTCAACTGCGCGGTCATCAGCGACCGTACAAATTCCCAATCTGTACACAGTCCAATCTAGCCACTTTCACGAATGATGATGACAACGCAAACATCCAGTCCCAGGGCAGAGAATTCCCCAAGCTGGCCGGGAATCGAAACCGGAACCCCCTTGATCCAGAGGTAGGAACACTAGCTACTAGACTAGTAGCCTCGGGCAGTAGTACGTTCTGAATGAACGGCAGTTAACTTACAGATTTCGTACTAAGTGTCAGTAAATAATGAGGTCTTGGTTGATCTTACACTATTCTAACCCGCAAATAAACAATCGTCATCTGAGATGATCATGGGAAGTAGATGTTATGGCGAATGAAAGCACCATCACAGCTCAAAGAGGCGTCTCCACGATCACTATGAACAATACAAACTGTAGGAAGTTCGATACTGTAATGTCAATAACAAAACTTCAACCTGGGCTTGAAATCGTCTGGCTCTGTTACTTGCACGCGTTTTCTGTGATAAGATGTGGTTACTGCTCTACCAGCTCTCTCTTCTCTGTAGTATTTGACACTTGCAGTTCATAGACAGCTCGACGAGTATTTATTGATCCTCCCACACGATCCTACACAATCTCATTAGTTTCTAGTAAGCTACACTCTTCTGTAAAGAACCTGCACCAGCTAGCCTCCGATTGAACCACCCAGTTTCTCGTCCATTTCTGTGCGCGGTGATAAATTTCTTTCAGTGAGGATGACACCAATTGCATTTCTGTTCCCTGTACATTAATTCATCTTTCCATGCATTACATATTGCTGCACGACGTGTAAAAGTGAATGTCTGCAATTTCTTGTAACGAGTAATACTGCAGCATCGACAACCAATCATGAACTGTACACCGTGGTAATCTCCACCACCCACATGAGTGAAGCGACTCTGTATTGTTTTTCAAGGCAGTGACATCACTGTCAAAAGAGAAAATAAAAAGAAGAAGAAGAAAAGCTTGCCTCATTCTAGACTTCGCACTGACTGAAATATTCATTTCTGCCCATTGGTTACCAATCTCAAAATACTTTGATCAGGATTATCTACACTCCTGGAAATGGAAAAAAGAACACATTGACACCGGTGTGTCAGACCCACCATACTTGCTCCGGACACTGCGAGAGGGCTGTACAAGCAATGATCACACGCACGGCACAGCGGACACACCAGGAACCGCGGTGTTGGCCGTCGAATGGCGCTAGCTGCGCAGCATTTTTGCACCGCCGCCGTCAGTGTCAGCCAGTTTGCCGTGGCATACGGAGCTCCATCGCAGTCTTTAACACTGGTAGCATGCCGCGACAGCGTGGACGTGAACCGTATGTGCAGTTGACGGACTTTGAGCGAGGGCGTATAGTGGGCATGCTGGAGGCCGGGTGGACGTACCGCCGAATTGCACAACACGTGGGGCGTGAGGTCTCCACAGTACATCGATGTTGTCGCCAGTGGTCGGCGGAAGGTGCACGTGCGCGTCGACCTGGGACCGGACCGCAGCGACGCACGGATGCACGCCAGGACCGTAGGATCCTACGCAGTGCCGTAGGGGACCGCACCGCCACTTCCCAGCAAATTAGGGACACTGTTGCTCCTGGGGTATCGGCGAGGACCATTCGCAACCGTCTCCATGAAGCTGGGCTACGGTCCCGCACACCGTTAGGCCGTCTTCCGCTCACGCCCCAACATCGTGCAGCCCGCCTCCAATGGTGTCGCGACAGGCGTGAATGGAGGGACGAATGGAGACGTGTCGTTTTCAGCGATGAGAGTCGCTTTTGCCTTGGTGCCAATGATGGTCGTATGCGTGTTTGGCGCCGTGCAGGTGAGCGCCACAATCAGGACTGCATACGACCGAGGCACACAGGGCCAACACCCGGCATCATGGTGTGGGGACCGATCTCCTACACTGGCCGTACACCTCTGGTGATCGTCGAGGGGACACTGAATTGTGCACGGTACATCCAACCCGTCATCGAACCCATCGTTCTACCATTCCTAGACCGGCAATGGAACTTGCTGTTCCAACAGGACAATGCACGTCCGCATGTATCCCGTGCCACCCAACGTGCTCTAGAAGGTGTAAGTCAAATACCCTGACCAGCAAGATCTCCGGATCTGTCCCCCATTGAGCATGTTTGGGACTGGATGAAGCGTCGTCTCACGCGGTCTGCACGTCCAGCACGAACGCTGGTCCAACTGAGGCGCCAGGTGGAAATGGCATGGCAAGCCGTTCCACAGGACTACATCCAGCATCTCTACGATCGTCTCCATGGGAGAATAGCAGTCTGCATTGCTGCGAAAGGTGGATATACACTGTACTAGTGCCAACATTGTGCATGCTCTGTTGCCTGTTTCTATGTGCCTGTGGTTCTGTCAGTGTGATCATGTGATGTATCTGACCCCAGGAATGTGTCAATAAAGTTTCCCCTTCCTGGGACAATGAATTCACGGTGTTCTTATTTCAATTTCCAGGAGTGTATACCAGCTACCTAAATTCGACCGTAGTGGTTTGTGACACCTTGCTAGTTTAGTTCCCTTGTTTACATGTTTCATCGAGAGTTATTGCAGCCTTTTGCTATAACGTGGAACGAGTGTTTACGATTGTAGCGCACTTTCTCAGTCAGAAAAATACCAACATGCTGACCATTTATATGACAGTCTTCCAAAACTTCTTCTATGGAGTAGAAGGAGTTGTCAACCAGATATGTTGCTGCTGCCGATCGTAGGTTTAAGGAAACTAAACATCTAAGATCATCAGTCTTCTAGTCACCCCGAGGACGTAATCAGTGTACCCCCTCTCTGCGTCTTCTATGTACAAGATTGAGAAAGTTTTTTAAATGTTTGCGTATCGCGTATCTAAGGCGGGACGTGGGGATTCCAGCCCGGTATCCACCTACCGGGATACTGTAAACCACAAGCCCTCATCTCTAATTCGGCAGGAAGATTCGAAACGGGGCCAGCATGTCTTCCCTTGGCCCAGATGGGGTGCTTTAAGGCGCACAACTCTCCGGGCGGATCAGACAGATGAGGTTTCAGCTTATATTTCAAGTTCATTTTATTAGCTATTAGAAATTACTATTTGCATAATTGGGTAGATGGTCAAAGAGATTTGCTGCTAAATACCACACTCTTTTCTGCACTACAAAAACATTATCACACGAACATGAGAGCTATGCTAGACGCAGAGAGATGGAAAACACAAATACCTTCTCCTGGATAGAGCTGGCTTCAGCATGTTGTCATATCATAATGCTGACCGCGTAGAGAAATGGGAAAAGGCAAAACAAAAAATAGGACCGATCTTTCAAACTAATAGTGATTAATGGTGTTCCACCGCTGTCTGCCAAATAGTTTTTTCCATTTTATACAGAATATTTCGACGGCCGACCCAGCCATCTTCCTCAGGTGCTGCGAATTTTGCTTTTATGTGTACTCGCTGCCTCAATTCCAACCAAACTGTGTGTTGGGCTCTCGAATTCGATTTCCGACACACAGTACGCCCTTTGACGCTCTTTTGTTTTTCAGAGAACGCACTGATGTGTCGTGAAACACAATTTCGCTCAGCGTTTTCCAGCTCTGGTGGACGTGATGGCCGGCGAGATCTTACTAAATTGAGTGCCGGACACCAAGTCTTGTTTAAATTGAAACCTCTGTTCTCGTTTATTAGGTTTTCTGACATCTGGATTTTATGGACACCTTAATTAAACTCTCCCAGAAACTTGGTCTCTGCACCACCATACTGGTCTCATCATAGAGTTCTGCGACAGCTGGTTTGCTTGGTTGTTTTAGTCGCGTATATCGCTGATGTTCAAATAACCTGCCACACGTAAGTCATGCCACATTCGAATAGAATGCGTTACACACCCAGATCGGCTTTAACGTTAAACAGAATGTAGTCTCCATCTTTACAAGAGTTCCACTTTCTGCTTCCTTGTAACTAATTGCGAAAGACTTTGACGACTATTTCAAAGAACTTTTGTTCGACGGAAGATATTATGAATAAACCGATGGCACGATGATGGATAATCCATTATCGCCTGTCGTGGTGAACTCGTAGTTAGAACACTTTGAAGCAAAGACACTAGAATCCGCCAAGATGGAAAAAAAAGGTTTAGATGGCTCTGAGCACAATGTGACTTAACTGTTGTGGTCATCAGTCCCATAGAACTTAGAACTACTTAAACGTAACTAACCTAAGGACATCACACACATCCATGACCGAGGCAGGATTCGAACCTGCGACCTTAGCGGTCCCACGTTTCCAGACTGTAGTGCCTAGAACCGCTCGGTCACTCCGGTCGGCGCCAAGGTGAAACCAACGTATTTCTGTCGGTACGTCCACACATTTGTGGCGGGGCTCATGGAGCGGAAAAACTTGAAGGGTTCCTGGAACATATAATTTTATTAACCGTAATATAAAATTCACGACGGAACTTGAAAAATAGGGCCAACAACCTTTAGGTAAGAGGAAAATATACAGATCTCTGAGTCACAGTGTGTTTAGAAAAGCTACACACACTGACCTCTATCTCCTGGCTTCGAGCCGTCACCATCCTTCACAAACAAATTCGGAGCTTCAGGATTCTGGTATGTAGAATTCGAACACCTTCAGACAAGAAAAGCCCAGTCGAAGCATTACACAGTCCAGACACATTATTGTGACCACCGCCTATATTCGACCCGTACGTGCAATAACCACTCACAGACGGCGCTCAGCGCTAGCACTGGAGGTTATATGACATGTGTCCTGGGGCACAGGAAAAAGCGCAGTTGTTGTCGTAATGTAGAAATGGACCGATTTATCCTGCGGCCAAAAGGCATGATCATTCGCTTTCGAGATAAGGGTGGAAGCTTTTTCGAAACGGCTAATTTTGTAAACAGTTCGCGGGCCGCCTTGGTTAATGTACACCGTGCGTGGCAAAATGACCCTATCCAAAATCGGCGCCAAGGCAACTATGGTCCATCACGGGCCATAGGTGGCAGGACTGAACGACGGCTGCGGAGATGAGTACGGCCCAGTAGACGTGCAACTGTTAAGCGAGCGATCACTCGGATGAACCACGGTGCTAATAACACTGTCTCCCCAACGACTTTTCAGCGTTTTCAACGTGGCTGCGTATGTACCTCCGCAGCAGGCGTCTGATTCATGCTCCCATGCTGACTGCTGTTTACCGGCGTCGAAGGCTGGAATTCACACACCAATGCAGCATCTGGATGTCCACTGAATGGCGGTAGGTGGTCTTTTCAGACGAATCACGTGTAAGGCCCTGTAATAATTGTTGGAAGGCTTCAGGTTGGAGTGTTATGCTTTGGGGAATGTTTCCATGGCATTCCCTGGGTGATGTCGTCATGGAAGACACAGTGGATCAACAGCCCTGTACCGCAAGTCTCTAGAGGAACGGAAGGTTCCAAATGATTGGAAAAGAGCACAGGTAGTTCCCGTTTCCAAGTAGGGTCGTCGAGCAGATGCGCAAAACTATAGGCCTGTATCTCTGACATGATGTGTTGTAGAATTTTAGAACATGTTTTTTGCTCGCGTAACATGTCAATTCTGGAAACCGAGAATCTACTCTGTAGGAATCAACATGGATTCCGGAAAAAGCGATCGTGTGAGACCCAACTCGCTTTATTTGTTCATGAGACCCAGAAAACATTAGATACAGGCTCCCAGGTAGATGCCATTTTCCTTGACTTCCGGAAGGCGTTCGATACAGTTCCGCACTGTCACCTGATAAACAAAGTAAGAGCCTACGGAATATCAGACCAGCTGTGTGGCTGGATTGAAGAGTTTTTAGCAAACAGAACACAGCATGTTGTTATCTATGGAGAGACGTCTACAGACGTTAAAGTAACCTCTGGCGTGCCACAGGGGAGTGTTATGGGACCATTGCTTTTCACAATATATATAAATGAACTAGTAGATAGTGTCGGAAGTTCCATGCGGCTTTTCGCGGATGACGCTGTAGTATACAGAGAAGTTGCAGCAATAGAAAATTGCAGCCAAATGCAGGAAGATCTGCAGCGGATAGGCACTTGGTGCAGGGAGTGGCAACTGACCCTTAACATAGACAAATATAATGTATTGCGAATATACAGAAAGAAGGATCCTTTATTTTATGATTATATGATAGCGGAACAAACAATGATAGCAGTTAATTCTGTAAAATATCTGGGAGTATGCGTACGGAACGATTTGAAGTCGAATGATTATATAAAATTAATTGTTGGTAAGGTGGGTGCCAGGTTGAGATTCATTGGGAGAGTCCTTAGAAAATGGTGTCCATCAACAAAGAACGTGGTTTAAAAAATACTCGTTCGACCTATACTTGAGTATTGCTCATCATTGTGGGATTCGTAACAGGTTCGGGCGCGCACGGAGGCTTTCCGGCAGTCGTTCTTCCCCCGAACCATACGCGACTGGAACAGGAAAGGGAGGTGTGACAGTGGCACGTAAAGTGCCCTCCGCCACACACCGATGGCTAGCTTGCGGAGTATAAATGTAGATGTAGATGTAGACTGAACGACGGCTGCGGAGATGAGAACGGGCCAGTAGACGTACAACTGTTGAGCGAGCGATCACCCGGATGAACCACGGTGCTAATAACACTGTCTCCTCAACGACTTTTCAGCGTTTTCAACGTGGCTGCGTATGTACCTCCGCAGCAGGGGTCTGATTCATGCTCCCATGCTGACTGCTGTTTACCGGCGTCGAAGGCTGGAATTCGCACACCAATGCCGCAGTTGGATGTCCAATGAATGGCGGCAGGTGGTATTTTCAGATGAATCACGTGTACGGCCCTGTAATAATTGTTGGAAGGCTTCAGGTTGGAGGATGGAGTGTTATGCTCTGGGAATGTTTCCATGGAATTCCCTGGGTCATGTCGTCATGGAAGGCACACTGGATCAACACAAGTATACATCTATCCTTGAGGATCATTTCTACCCCTATATGCTGTTTTTTTTTTTTCTCACCACGATGGAATATACCAGCAGGACAATGCAACTTCTCACACAGCTAGCAGTGTACTTGCATCTTTCGAAGAGGGCGACCATGAATTTAGGGCGTAGTCCCCTGGACACCGTACTCTCCGGAATTTCACCCAACCGAGAGAGTGTGGGACAACCTCGATCGCGCTCTTCGTGCCATGGATCCTCAACCGAGAAACAGTGCAGCTGGCCACAGTACTGGTGTCAGCATCGCTCGACACCCCAGTCAGTACCTTCCAGAACCTAACTGACTCTCTCCCTGCACATCCACCAGCTGTGTCCGCCCACGGTAGCTGAGTGGTCAGCGTGTCAGAATGTTAATCATAAGGGCCCGGGTTCGATTCCCGGCTGGGTCGGAGATTTTCTCCACCCAGGGACTGGGTGTTGTGTTGTCCTAATCATCATCATTTCATCCCCATCGACGCGCAGGTCGCCGAAGGGGCGTCAACTCGAAAGACTTGCACCAGGCGAACGGTCTACCCGACTGGAGGCCCTAGCCACACGACAACTAACAACACCAGTGGTACGCGTTGCAAAAGTGATTACTCAGGGTTTTGACAGGTGGTCACATTAACGTGGCTGGATAATGTAAATTGTATTCCGAAGGAATAGGTACTCAGATCAGGAACTGAACGGGAGATGCAGCCAAAACCAAGGACGCCTAAAAGAGGTTAAGAAAACAAAAATCGTTTATCTACCTTTTGCTGGTCAGAAGCGCCAAAGAAACTGGTATAGGGATACGTATTCAAATACAGATATATGTAAACAGGTAGAATACGGCGCTGCGGTCAGCATCGCCTATATAAGGCAACAAGTGTCCGGCGCATTTGTTAGGTCGGTTACTGCTGGTACAATGGCAGGTTATCAAGGTTTAAGTGAGTTTGAACGTGGTGTTATAGTCGGCGCAAGAGCGACGGGACACAGCACCTCCGAGGTAGTGATAAAGTGGGGATTTTCCCGTACTGCCATTTCAAGAGTGTACCATGAATATCAGAAATCCGGTAAAATATCAGTCTCTGACATCGCTGCGACCGGAAAAAGATCTTGCAAGAATGGGACCAACGACGGCTGAAGATAAACGTTCAACGTGACAAAAGTGCAACCTTCCCTCAAATTGCTGCAGATTTCAATGCCAGGCTAGCAAAAAGTGCCGGCCGCGGTTGTCTAGCGGTTCTAGGCGCTCAGTCCTGAACCGCACGACTGCTACGGTCGCAGGTTCGAATCCTGCCTCGGGCATGGATGTGTGTGATGTCCTTAGGTTAGTTAGGTTTAAGTAGTTCTAAGTTCTAGGGGACTGATGACCACAGATGTTAAGTCTCATAGTGCTCAGAACCATTTGAACCATTTATCAACAAGTAACTGAGTGCGAACCATTCAACGAAACATCATCGATATGGGCTTAAGGCGCCGAAGGCCCACTCGTGTACCCTTGATGACGGCACGACACAAAGCTTTACGTCTTGCCTTGGCCCGTCAACACCGGCATTGGACTGTCGATGACGGTAAACATATTGCCTGGTCCGACGAGTCTTGTTTGTAATTGTATCGAGCGGATGGGCGTGTACGGGTATGGAGACAACCTCATGAATCCATGGACCCTCCATCCATTCATGTCCGTTGCGCATTCTGACGGACTTAGGCAATCCAGCAAGACAATGCGACACCCCAAACGTCCATAATTGCCAGGGAGTAGCTCCAGGCACACTCTTCTGAGTTTAAACACTTCCGCTGGCCACCAAATTCCTCAGACACGAACATTATTGAGCATATCTGGGATGCCTTGCAACATGCTCTTCAGAAGAAATCTCCAACCCCTCGTACTCTTGCGGATATGTGGACAGCTTGCAGGATTCATGGAGTCATTTCCCTCCACAACTACTTCAGACATTATTCCAGTCCATGGCACATCGTTCTGCGGCACTCGTGCGTGCTCGTGGAGGCCATACACGATATTATGCAGGTGTACCAATTTCTTTGGTTCTTAAGTGTATTTCGCTGTCTTCGACCAATAGAAAAAGAATTCTTTGCAGTGTTAAAGACGATCTAGGTTTCCGAAAGCTAGCCGTGTATCGCAATCTGTGTGAACGTTGCATGTCTTAAGTGGCGGATACTATCAGCACTATCAAAGATAGATGCAAGGAACATCAACAACACCCATATGACTTTAACAACCAAGAAAATCAGCTGTCGCCGAACGCTACCTCGAATATAATTATGAAATAAAATAAGATGAGACCAGTACCGTGGTGCGAACGCCAAGTTTCTAGAACAGCATAAGGAAGGGGTTTATCGAAATAAAGATGTCAAATAAGTTTATAAACAGGGACATAAGTTTCAATATGACCAAGGCTTCGTGTTCAGCACACAATTTATTAAGATGTCGCCGACCATCACTTCCTCCACAGATGGAAAACGCTGAGGGAATATGTATTTCAGGGAATATGAGTCCGAGCTCTGAGAAACAGAAGAGGGAGTAGTGGGAGCCGGGTATCCAACTCGGCTATAAATAAGGAGACGAGTCCAACGTTAGTTCAGTCCTTTTGGAGTCCACTCAGCGAGTACGCGTAACAGTAAAACTCGCAACACCTGAATAAGACGGCTATATCTATCATCGAAAACCTGTGCCTAAAGAGGTAACAACAACTCGGCACAGAACCCGGAAGGCCACCATAAATCAATCGCGTTGTGAACATCTGAGAGATGTTATTGATTATTGACAACAAACTTCATCACTTCTTTGCGGCTGTTTTCAATATGCCCGCCTATTTAAAAACTTCCTATAAGAGGTTCTGGGAAGGACAGCGCATCTTATCTTCAATATGCCCAAGATCTGGCGCATCCGTGCAACAAACACCTTCTTTTTCAGTGGCACCTTGCCCTTAGTATGCCGTAAGATACCAACGAATGAAACTAGAAAAAGCAAGTCCACATTTGACATTTCAATCTTGTAAACTCTGAATTTATACAAGAGTGAGTGAGAGAGGGGGAGAGGGAGAGGGAGAGAGGGAGAGGAAGAGATGCAGAAAGAGAGAAAAGCTGGAGAGGGAGGAGAGGATGGGGAGGGGAATGGGAAGGGGGGAAGAAGAAGAAGGAGGGGAAGGAGAAAATAAATGAACTATGCACAGTGATACACCGTTTACTAAATCACTGCTAACGAAATAATAGCGTACCCTTTGTGCACTGAAAGGTGCTGAAACGGACTTTCATGTTAAACAAAGAATATCAGTTTCCACCTTTGCAGGTCGCCATCGACCGGTACAGCTTTCGCTGTCGTTGTGACTGGCTGCTGCGTTTGAAATCTGGTGAAATGAGCAACCCACTGTAAGCTGGGCTGAGCCGTGCTATCCAATCGTGCCATCTCGCGGCGCCATTGAAAACACGTCTTAGCTTCTGCACCTTCACGGCAGAAGCGAAATTTTTATTACAATACTTTTATTCCACCACGAAGCTGGTTTTCATTGTCCATCTCATAATCACTTCAAAAAATACACTCCTGGAAATGAAAAAAAGAACACATTGACACCGGTGTGTCAGATCCACCATACTTGCTCCGGACACTGCCAGAGGGCTGTACAAGCAATGATCACACGCACGGCACAGCGGACACACCAGGAACCGCGGTGTTGGCCGTCGAATGGCGCTAGCTGCGCAGCATTTGTGCACCGCCGCCGTCAGTGTCAGCCTGTTTGCCGTAGCATACGGAGCTCCATCGCAGTCTTTAACACTGGTAGCATGCCGCGACAGCGTGGACGTGAACCGTATGTGCAGTTGACGGACTTTGAGCGAGGGCGTATAGTGGGCATGTGCGAGGCCGGGTGGACGTACCGCCGAATTGCTCAACACGTGGGGCGTGAGGTCTCCACATGCACGGTACATCCAAACCGTCATCGAACCCATCGTTCTCCCATTCCTAGACCGGCAAGGGAATTTGCTGTCCCAACAGGACAATGCACGTCCGCATGTATCCCGTGCCACCCAACGTGCTCTAGAAGGTGTAAGTCAACTACCCTGGCCAGCAAGATCTCCGGATCTGCCCCCCATTGAGCATGTTTGGGACTGGATGAAGCGTTGTCTCACACGGTCTGCACGTGCAGCACGAACGCTGGTCCAACTGAGGCGCCAGGTGGAAATGGCATGGCAAGCCGTTCCACAGGACTACATCCAGCATCTCTACGATCGTCTCCATGGGAGAATAGCAGCCTGCATTGCTGCGAAAGGTGGATATACACTGTACTAGTGCCGACATTGTGCACTCTCTGTTGCCCGTGTCTATGTGCCTGTGGTTCTGTCAGTGTGATCATGTGATGTATCTGACCCCAGGAATGTGTCAATAAAGTTTCCCCTTCCTGGGACAATGAATCACGGTGTTCTTATTTCAATTTCCAGGAGTGTATTTAATCTTTTGTTCCGCGGAAGGGCGCTGATGCTTACGCACGCTGGTATTACCTCTCTTTTACTTTGCATGTGTTCTCCGTAGTGCTAAGCGAGCGACAACTATTAAGACAAAACCTAACTGTCTAAAAAGACGTATCGCGGATTGTACGGAGGTACAGAAGATGTCCTTCCTTCTCAGGACTCTAAGCTTCGTAAGACTGGACCTCCAGTGTCAGTTTACCGAAAAAAGTTGTAATCCATAAGCAGGACAAAGAGTGAATGTTTATCCAGAACAGTGAAAGAACAAGTTGATATCATCTTACTCCAAGAAAGAAGATGATGTACATCTTCTCAACAGGGGAAGGATTCCACGCCATAAGCTGGTGACTGACAAGTCATCCTAAATATGGACTGGCAACTTGCATAAGAAACAACATCAGTAACTACGAAGTCATACCATCAACTTCAGATGACAAAGTTTTACAGCTACTGTTAAAGTAGGGAACTTGATAGTCAGCCTCTACAAACCATTATCATGCAGAATAACATTTACACTCTGTAGCTGAGTGTTAGCTGATATCGAAGTTCCTGGCAGATTAAAACTGTGTGTTGGACGAGTTCCAACGCCTAGCCACGATGTATCTCCCGCCCTACCATCAGGGTGCACGTTCACAATGTTATTTTTTTAATTTTTTGAAAATGAATTAAAAATTAACAATACAGTGGAGCCGTACCCCAGAAGTTATGACAACATGTGAACTAAAAAGAGCTGTCCGCCCCGCTGGCAACACCTTATCGAATCGGGTGGCCAGTATGAGGCGGTTGTCATTCCGACGGTTATCACCAGCCATCAACCGTCGGAGTGTCCAGGGCTGCTGTACGCAGTCAGAAACTGTTTCTGTTACAGTATGGGCATCGTGGAAATATCACGTCTGTAGTTCAACTTCTTCTCACACCCGGCACGCACCAGATGTTTCCGGACACATGTTCACATAACATCTTTTCTTTATTTGTGTGTGAGGAATGTTTCCTGAAAGTTGGGCCGTACCTTTTTGTAACACCCTGTAGATGGCGTCATGGTGAAAGTCGTCCATTGGCACAATCCAAACAAATTATACTTATATGGATATGGTGTCTGTTCTTTCGGACATGTCCGAAAGAACAGACACCGTTGATGACCTGCAGCCGTCTAGAACTAAATTAGAATTATATATTAATTCCTTCAGCTGCTAACGGGCGTTGATATATATCAACGGCGACAGGTGAAAATGTGTGCCCCGACCGGGACTCAAACCCGGGATATCCTGCTTACATGGCAGACGCTCTATCCATCTGAGCCACCGAGGGCACAGAGGATAGTGCGACTGCAGGGACTACCTCGCGCACGCCTCCCGCAAGACCCACATTGGTTCAAATGGTTCAAATGGATCAAATGGCTCTGAGCACCATGGGACTTAACTTCCGAGGTCATCAGTCCCCTAGAACTTAGAACTACTTAAACCTAACTAACCTAAGAACGTCACAAACATCGATGCCCGAGGCAGGATTCGAACCTGCGACCGCAGCGGTCGCGCGGTTCCAGACTGTAGCGCCTAGAACCGCTCGGCCACTCCGGCCGGCCAAGACCCAAATTCTCACCTTATATGTCCACACACTACCCACCGAGAATTGTATGCGGCTCAGTAGTGCACGTTATGACTGTTTACTGCACCATAATTTGTGAACGTGGACTCATCAGAGAGCATAACACCTAGTAAAGACTCCAGCGTGAAATTAGGCATGCCCCATACACAGAATGTAACTCTCATATGGAAATCGTTCCCATGCAGCTCCTGGGTCAGTGACAGGCAGTAAGAGGAAACCTGTGGCCGTGTACTATACGCCACACAGATGTGAGACTGACACCAGCGACTGCAGCAACGGCTCGTAAGCTGACATGAGAATCGTGGTGTACCGCAGCTAAAACAAACACCTCAGCCTCCTCACTTCTTGCAGTTCTTCGCCTGTTACTGCGGCGCATTACCAAGCTGCCTGTTTCCCGAAGTCGTTGTTCGGCACGTAAGAACGTTATGGCAACCGGAGCTCTTCGCCTAGGGTATCTCACGGAGTACGCCATGGCCCCTTCAGTGGCATCGTGTCGGCACTCTCCGAGCATCTGTAACATGTCAACGTACTCGTTGATAGTGTATGCCATCTTCATTCGTTTGTTTGTGTGGCTCGAACTGTCGGGTATACGGCCATGTGCGGCGACAGTCGGCAGTCTAATAGAGCATCGAGGAAGCTTCTCTGTCTGTGATACCGGAGACGTTACAACTCGGCCGCACCACATTTAGAAGGCGCATTGAGTTATGCGCAGCGTGTGTGGTAACTGCCCCTGAAACTTTGTAGTGTTGTAACTCCCAAACTAAAAGTGATAGGAATGTAATTTAAATTGATAAAGACACAGCTCGTGTTACTGATTCCAGTGCATGATAAAACTACTATTGTTTCATTTTAAAAATTGTATCTTTTTGCTGTAACTCTTTGGATACTAACATAATAAACTATGTTAATAGCTCCGGAGACAGTGTAACGTTTCTTATGGTGACCTACCCCAATAAATATTTCCAACGCCTATTACTTCGCGACTTACAGAGGCAAACACATTTAGTGCAACACCCTATATATATATAGTCCTCTGCTCGATTTTTTATGTGTCTGGGTAAGTTTCACAGGAACTACTTTAAAGATTTTGGTACTGTCTTGGAATTTCCGGGACCGATATCTTTTCTGTATTAATATCGATAACAGCCAAAAACCGTCGGCATTCTCGATTCCTTGGGTTGGCTGAACTATCTACAAATCTAATTAAGTTTGTATGGAACGCCAGTGCTCGAGTCCTCTTCGCACTTGACCAATTGATTACGAGCAAGCAGAAATGAACATATGGCCGCCCGCTGGTTTTTGTGATTTTGGCATGCGGTATCCACACACCCGATTTCTGAACCATCCCCATCGCATGCGACTGTCGCACGACGGTGGAATGATCACAGTTAATCATGCTTGCCAGTTCTCGAGATCACTGACGTGAATGGCTGTTGATCAGTACTTGTAAACTTTCTTCATCACACGCCGCAAGTCTTCCTGATCGTGGAGAGTCACTGATGTAGAAATGATCCTCCTTAAAACCAGGAAATCATTTTCTTGCCATGCCCCGTTCAATGACATTACCACACATTCGGCGCAAATGTTTCTGACTGCTTCCGCTACCGTCACCCCTCTACTGAACTCAGACAAAAGAATATGTCGGAAATGTTCCGATTCCTCCACTTGGTACACCATTTTGTAGCGTCCACAACTCCACTAACTATCTCCAAATGACAAAATGACAATATGTTTACTCAGATAGCAACAGAGAACTTCAAATAAAAAAGGCAATCGATAAATAAACCTGTATCAATCGGAATACCAATATGCGAAACAAAAACGCTACGGCCGGCCGCGGTGGTCTAGCGGTTCTAGGCGCTCAGTCCGGAACCGCGCGACTGCTACGGTCGCAGGTTCGAATCCTGCCTCAGACATGGATGTGTGTGATGTCCTTAGGTTAGTTAGGTTTAAGTAGTTCTAAGTTCTAGGGGACTGATGACCTCAGATGTTAAGTCCCATAGTGCTCAGAGCCATTTGAGCCATTTTTTTGAAAAACGCTACGAACTTATGCACCAATCTAATATTTACACCGTACACAGAATGGCTCTAAAACATTCGTTTGGGAAGCGACTGTTACAGACGACGCATCGAGTTCACTCTGACAGGAAGTCCTGAATTGAGTCACATAACAGTCTGGTATTGCGTAAGGTCGTGTTTTTCTCACTAAGCAACAACACATAACTGGATTGAATTTCTCCTGGAAGTCGAGGAACACGGTGTCAATTGCTCTCTGACTCTCACAGACGTACAGAGGTATATGATTTTTCTCCAGATTTCTGTTCGCAGTCTCCATTATGAATCCAACATCCAACACAGATACTCAATTTCCAAAAAGGACATAATACGCTATCATATAACAAATTTCACTATTCTACTACCGACTGACGTTGCCGAAATAGGCCTTCAGTTACGAACATCTGTCCAGCGAGACTTCTTGAAAACTAGAATGAAGTGCGAGTATCTTGAAACGCCTGGGAAATCCCGTTGCATCAGCTGTCTATGATAAATTTCGTAGGTGAGTGGTTTCTTTTGCTTAATTTACGTAGAATATAAGAAGTATCTCGTCAGATATATGTTTCTGCGTGTATAAATTCTAGACGTAATATGCTCCAGATGTTCATCTCTCCTTTCTCAACACAAGTATCGAGAAGACCTCTTCATGTATTTTACAACTGAGAGCTAGTGTTCGTTAGTATTTCTGCCTAAAGCCTGCTGCTTCCTTGTATAATCTTAGGTCCGACGTGAACTAAACTGTATTCGTTTCGTACTGATTTCACAATGGTTCAGCTGCTTACTTGCAGCTGGTCTTCAGCAGATGAGAATATTAGATTATTACTATCCATATTTCTGTATTACTAGCAAAATGATAAAATTTCACGTCTCCTAATAAATCTCTCGTAAACTAGAAGAAACAGGCAACAAACTGTGACAGTAGCGTATGAAAGTAACAAATTCTTGACTCGTTTAAAACTTACTTAGACTAGAGCAATGTTTACAGAAAGCGGTGAAGAAATATTTCAACATATTTCTTATTTGGCCACTTATTTGCTCAGGTTCTATGGGTGGAGCCAGAATAGCAAGCACATATCTCCTGGTGGACACAATTAACGCACACGTGTTAATTACGCTGTGGTTGGAAGAGACATACCATCAAATCCTGTTTTAACGGCCCCGCCAATGTTACTGCAGCCAGGGCTCAGCTAACTATTTTGTATCCACTGCAAATATTGGCTTTAGTCACCGAAGCTACAGCCGCAAGCCATCACTGCGCCACTTCATCATGAATTGCATCATAAACTGTTCGCTGCAGTTTTCCTTACTTATTTTTCTTGCTATTTTAAGGACAGCACAGGATTTTATCGACGTAAAAGCTGAATTTATTTTGGAAGTCTTTGTTGTGTAGGACCACCAAAATATAACTCGTCCGGAAATTCCCATCAGCCTCCAATCACAAAAATATGGACTGGAATTTTAACTTACTTATAAGAATTTTCTGATGGTTGATGGCGCGTTTACTATGAGTTGTATTAACCGGAGGGGCTGAACCATTGAAGAACTGAAAAATTAAGGATCATTTCATTCAAAAAGTGCCGACAGAAATGAACAAGCGGTGATTGGTAAGGAATCTTCAATTTATGTATAACAGAAAACTGTTCAGGATAAAGACGCAGGTTCATTCCAATGATTTTCTGACGCGACGAACTTTTAATTTCCACTTGCAGCTAATTGACTTTTGCCGTTTCCTCAGTAGTACACGCTGGGAAACCCTACATTCACAACATTTTACAGGCCATAATTATTTTGGCAAAATTGTAGAAGTATCTTCCTACATTTCAACCCTTAATTTCGGTGTATCTCATATGCATTTCTTTCTGATACCGTAAGTAGCCTATGCATCAAATTGTGTTCAGACGTAGAGGTATTTACACTAGGACGGCTTTTCCGACTAAAAAGAGTGGCTAGAGAGATGTGTTAGAATCTGTAAGCTGAGTAGAGGCCATACTCACCCACATCGGCTACCTACATAGTAAACATTCTGGTTTATCAGATCGGAGCAGTTTTTACACATCTGTATTTTTGTAGTCTGTTAAAATGTCATCAGTAGCATGTAACTGGGTTGTCGGACAGAGCTGAATCTGTACTTGATATGGAGCGAACGGACAATAACTTGAGAATGTTGTTGTGTTCTTCAGGCCCGAAAGCCGGTTTGGTGCAGTTTTCCGCTCTCGTTTATGTTGTGCAAGCCTCTAAGTCTAAGGCAACTATCATCCATTTGAACCCGCTTACTGTATTTCACGCCCTGGTCTGTCTCTACAATTTTTGTGCCCCCCCCCTTCCGCCCCCCCCCCTCTCCTACTCATCATTACCAAACTGCCTTCTCCTTGATGTCCCGGGATGTGTCCTATCAACCGATCCCTACAAGTTGCGTCATAAATTAATTTTCTCCCAATTTAAGCAAGTACCTCTTCACTAGTTATCCGATCTACTCATCAAACTTTCAGTCATCTTCTGTAGCACAACAATTCAAAAGCTTCTATTTTCTTCTTGTCTGGATTGTTTATTGCCCATGTTTCACTCAATCCAGAAAAAGATTTTTTAA
Organism: Schistocerca gregaria; assembly: GCF_023897955.1. Classification (NCBI taxonomy): domain Eukaryota; kingdom Metazoa; phylum Arthropoda; class Insecta; order Orthoptera; family Acrididae; genus Schistocerca; species Schistocerca gregaria. The sequence goes on from NC_064931.1 coordinate 706,760,817, forward strand.
CACTTCAACTTATATTTAATAATAATATTGACAGTCCGCATTTTTATTCTCTCTACTTCCGCCACTGTCAGTTGTTTTCTGCAGGAACAGCAAAACTCGTCTGCTAATTTTAGTGTCTCATCAGCATCGCCTGATTTAATTCGACTTCGTTTCATTACTGTTGTTTTACTTTTGCTCATACTGATCTTATAACCTCTTTCAGAGACACTGCCAGCCGCGGTGGTCTTGCGGTTCTAGGCGCTCAGTCCGGAACCACGCGACTGCTACGGTCGCAGGTTCGAATCCTGCCTCGGGCATGGATGTGTGTGATGTCCTTAGGTTAGTTAGGTTTGAGTAGTTTTAAGTTCTAGGGGACTGATGACCAGAGATGTTAAGTCCCATAGTACTCAGAGCCTTTTGAATCATTTTTCAGAGACACTATCCATTCTGTCCAGCTGATCTTCGGCGTACTTTTCTGTCACTGCCAGAATTATGATGTCATTATCAAACCTGAAAGTGTTTATTTGTTCTCGCTGAACCTTTAGTTCCTTGCCAAACCGTCCGGTGGTTTTCTTTACTGCTTGCTAAATTTACAGACAGGGAAGTATCGAGAACAGGCTGCACATCTAGCTCACTCCCATCTCACCTAATGCTTCCCTTTCCTACCCTTCGGCTCTTATAACTCAGTCTGGCTTCTGAACAAGTTGTAGATAACCTTTATTTCTGCTATCTTTAGGGGGGTATTACATATACCACTATATCTACTAAAAAAAAGTACTAACAGTATGACGTTAGATCCCAGGCAAGAAATAGAGATCACCTGAATATATTTTAAACACAAAAACTTAACCATTGTATTCATAATAAAGTTTTTTAAAGCATCCAACCGTTCCCAGCAGCAGCGAGAATAATTTCGAGCTATTGTGATAATGTCATTGTCACCTAGCTCCTCAAGATCCTCGCATAACCTTGTGTGACGCGAGATGTTAAGATTTAAGTAAGCAACAAACTTCGTTTTAGATAGTCCTGAGTGAAAGTTAAAAACCGTATTGCTCAAATTTCCTGTTTTGTCCTCCATGTGCTGCAGTAACGCCATTTCACTCTTAAGGGTCTAATTTTCCCTTGGCAGATACACAGAGAACTTGAGATGGCTATGCTAAAGAAAAATAGCAGTATCATAACTGTCCTTTCTAAATGACTTTCTAAACATAGGAAGTGCATAAATATTCATATTTCAGCTTATTAGTAACGAAGATATTACCTATCTGTGTTGTCTGTCATGTCAAGCTGTCCACAACCAAAGACTAGATTCAATTTCACTGGGCCTTATCGGGTGTTGTCCTGGTGTAGGTTTTAGGCCTTGAATCGACTTTCTAGCTAGCTGCAGGGGCACCTACAGTTCTTACGTGGACTCCGAAACAACATGCAGTTTGGAGGTTTTGACGTATACTAGTCACTGCCAGAGAGGAAGAAGCGATAAGTGACAAAAAAAAAAAAAAAAAAACGAAAATATCGAATGTGTTGGAGCATCTGACACCTTACCATTTACCTACTTAGCTACTTGTTATTTATTGTTACAATAAGTACTGGAAAGTCCAAAGTCACTTCACTAAATGCTATTTACGTGACGGCAGGGAAGGAGCGAAATGTATCACCCTCTTAAACGTGTTTTCTGTCAAAATACAATTTCGAATATCTCGTCAGAGACCTTTCACGACAATCACACATGTGTAGCTCCACTGCTCAGCTAGTGTGAAGTGGAAAAATAAGCCTAAGACGTTAACTGGTAGGGAACGCGGAGCTGCAGGTTCGATGGTGCCAGTCAGTTGGTAGACGGGCTCATCAGCTACTACAGACGACTTCCATTGCAACTGAAATACAAACGTGTGTGACAGGAAGATCTCTCAAGAGAAAAAGAACTCTTCCACCCGTAATGAAATTTGCATCAAAATGGTTCAAATGGCTCTGAGCACAATGGGACTTAACTGCTGTGGTCATCAGTCCCGTAGAACTTAGAACTACTTAAACCTAACTAACCTAAGGACATCACACACATCCAAGCCCGAGGCAGGATTCGAACCTGCGACCGTAGCAGTCACGCGGTTCCGGACTGAGCGCCTTAACCGCTAGACCACCGCGGCCGGCGAAATTTGCATCATCGCAAAATCTGGAACAAAAGTAATAAGCATACAGATTGTTCCAAGCCTTTACGGTAAAAATTGTACGGGCTGGTGTAGCAGCAATTACAATCCTGTCACAAATAACGTTTGTTAAGTATTGCATTCGCCAAATGCACTTAAACGTGGCAGGAAGAGAACCTCTTGTCACCGACTTAGTTGCTGTTACGAGGTGACTTGCTTGCACAAAGCAACTATACAGAGTCGTTACAGGGCCTAAATAGGGTCAAATAACAGATATGACAAAATAGATGGCAACACAGATTAGCAACAATTTACAGTGAGTTACTAATAGAAGTTTTCAAGATCGTGCGCGGCTGTATAGGTGAAGATTCACTTGCACTGATTTGTCGTTAAAAGTTGGTACAGTCCTAGACCCAGTGAACCATGTATAACATCTTGTATAATACCCAGGTCGGCTCCTCTTGGCGGCAACTGTAGATGAGTCGTGACATCGTCTTGAGGCACTACCTAACTACTAACTGTTGAGTGGAGCCATGTGTCAGCATATATTGGTGGATGTCTACTTGGAACTATTTGTGTGACATAAAGCAAATTACGTAGCATGCTGAATGTCGTGTGCTCCTTGCTACGAGTCTAACGTAGCTATGTTGTTCCTGAGTGATGGCAGCCTGGCGCTCTTTTACAGTAAGTGGGATGTGTCCCGAGCATTCTGGAGAATACAGCGGTTACTTAAGTTCAAAATGGTTCAAATGGCTCTAAGCACTATGGGAATTAACATCTGAGGTCATCAGTCCTCTAGATTTAGAACTACTTAAACCTAACTGACCTAAGGACATCACGCACATCCATACCCGAGGCAGGATTCCAACCTGCGACAGTAGCAGCAGCGCGGTTCCGGGCTGAAGCACGTAGAACCGCTCGGCCACAGCAGCCGGCGGTTACTAAAGGAAATAAACGTTTTGCAGCCCTGAGTCCTGTTCTGTCAATGGATAATCCAGTGCAGAGCTGCTTTCCCAGCATTTATACAGTGTGCATTGTTCTCGGCCTTAGCATCTTTTAACAATGATGGGATATATGTTCTCACAGTTGCCAGTAATTGAGAGCTGGAAACTCATGTGACATGTTCATCTCAGAATTCTGTCGATTTCTGAGATAGAATTTGTGGCGTTTCTGCTAAATTGTTCGCTCACATTACATTTTTATTTTGCTTCTAGTAGCTATCAGTCGTACAAGCACATTCAGCAGCAGCAAGGAAGGGAGAAAATACCGTGTATTGAGTTGTGCAGCAGATGGTTTGAGAATGTGGGAAAGCTGTTGGTATCGGTGTCTTTATTATGCTGGAGTACCGAATAGACACCCAGGGATCACATACTGAGCGTGGCGCGAAGCAGTAACATGTTGTTAGTTAATGTTTGTTATTTGAACACTGCTATGCTCCTCCAGACATACCGTTAACAATAGCTGCACTGATAGAAGATTAATAATAATTTCATAAAGTCATTAACTAAAATAATAACGTCAATGAGACGAACATTTTCACTTATTTGGTGGAAGACGATGTACCAATCGGAAGCGCGCGCTAAATAAGCAGTCGCCAAACTGTTACTGTAACTCACCATGAGTCTTCTACCGCGTACGACTGAGGCAATTCGCGTCAGGATGGTCAGGTGGAATACAAAGCCGATAATTATTCTCGCAATTAACACTGCCTCAGAAAACCTTTGTGTGTAACAACTCATTAGAAGATTTATATCAGATATGAATAAATGCAACACGCGTGCTGGACGGTCTAATGCAACGAGTTTACCGAAAATCGTCTGTCGTGTTGAACAGTGCCTTGGTGAAAGGTCGTGTGAAATTTTGAACATCTTGTAATACTGTGTATCATTAGATCGTGTCTTGTTGCGGTGCTCTGAACATATTTAGCTTCCGCTTAACATGATTTAACGAATGAATATAACCAGGCTCTTACTTGCGTTTCTTGATTACCGCTAAACGTTAACGAATAAAAATCAAGCGACATCCTATGTTTTGATAACTTTATTTCGTAGCACTGAATTTTCTCCCGCACTGCCACTTCAGTTTAGGACAGTTTGTTGTTTGCACGTCAAATTCTGCGCCTATAGGGAGAAGAAGCCAATCGGGACGAGATATACGAGACAACTTTGGAAGGCGCGAAGTATGGAAACCAAAGTCAGTGATGCTAGGACAATGAAAAGACATACTGTCATAAACTGTGGTATGGTCGACGATGACATTTCTGCAAGCTGAGTAGGGCATTTATGAAACTCAACGTGGAAAGGATAGCTAGGCGAACATTATAATACTAATCAACAGTCGCCATTCTTCTGTTTTTGTAAACGTTACAAACTGTACGACATAAACTAACAGGGCCTTACTTTCTCTCCCCACATTTAGAGAGTGCGCATTTCCAAGTACTCAGAGTGCTACAGTTGTTGCAGGTGAACCTCTTGCTGTCTGTGGCTTCAAAAAGTCGGTGCAGCATTCCTTTTCCACAGTAACTTCTGTGGGCGCCTTAAAAGCCAATATCCTCTTTGTTAAAGAAGAAAGGGAAGTACTGTCCGACGGCTTTCGCAAACAGGATATAGCGCGTATGGATTTTTTTTTATGTGTGTGGTTCCACGAAGTTAGCTGAATGAAACTCCAGCAAACGCGATTGCCGGACCCAACTCCTACGGAGTTTTTTCGGTTGCGGTACATGAAATTTACAAAATATTAAACTCTGGTAGAAACTGAAGACGAACTGGTATGTTGGGTGTTACGAACCTGTTTTATAGTCCGAAAAACAACAGTGATATTTAGGATAGTGCGTAATACATTTCTACTTCACCGTAATATGTACAATGAGCGTAGCGGTCGTCACTTTGGTATATACAATTACTCATTTCCGTCCATTGCTAATAATCTCAGTGAACTTAGTCTAGGATTCACTACCAGCCATCTAATCTTGATCCAAGAGACTTAGCACAACTTGCATAGTAGATATTTTGGGTGAGATATGTATTGCCGTGACTAACCATAGCGAAACGGGCGTTGCCGTAGGGAAGCAGAATATTACAAACGGCTGTTTAAAAAGTATTTACCTCCCTGGTTATTTCTCCTTTAATCCATTTTAGAGCGAAAGGCAGCTAGTCTCATAACCGACCAATTAACCTTAATGCAAGAAAGCACACAAGAGATACTGAATCGCAGCAAACGCTAACCTACATCCATGATTAGAAAGTGTTTTCGAGACACCTGCTATCAGAGGCATAGAAATAATGTTGATGACAATCCGTACTGCGCCGAAGTCGCTTTTTAAACGGGTGAACTTAAACGCATATTTCACGCATGTCAAGAGTTCAGGAAAAAGCGTGAGAAACGAAGGAAGAAACTTATAAAACGAAGAATCGCATTCACCACTTCACTATCTGTTTTGTTAAATAGCAACAACAACATCATCTACAAAATTTTAATCGTAAATTTCTTTGAGGCAAAGATTACTTTGTAATTTAAATAATTTTGCTACGATGTTATGTCGCATCATATCGCGTAAAACGAATCTATAGGAACTTAATTACTTGTCACTGTACCTGAAACACGTATGTCTGTATTCTTATGCTATACATCATTATATTTTACGTTTACTACTTCAAGAACTGTTAAAGAGACTGACTTTACTATTTGACTGGCTGAAGCCAATAAAAAATTATTGCGGTCGTTATTTGTCCTGTTTGGTCCAAAGACAAAACAAGAAGGAAAATAAATCTGTCTTAGAGTTTCCAAAGGACGCACAGGAAATAAAACGTCTTGAATGTAGGAAGAAAGACAACAACACAATATTGTAAACTGAAAATTAGACTTATTTCCTAGGAAAGTCTACAGGAAATGTCTTTTTAGTAGATGTGTTCTGTTCTTAACCCACATCTGTCTGTCACAAATGACTATATGACGCTAATTTCATTTACTTTTTTGTATGTTTTTCCAAACAACATAATGCTATATTCTCTGCATCATGTCTGTTAAGGTATTTCAGCATGACGGAATGATAGAGCAGAGATTCATTAGCAGTAATCATACTAGAGAGAACAGAGTTACATATTGCCATATACTGCGGATACAGTTTTTGCAAAATTCGATACAAGAAGCGTTTGGTAAGATAGGGGCTTTGCTTTAATTCTACAGGACGTGTAATTCCTCAATTCATTTCCCTGAGATAATGCTATAACAAGCAGCATTTCTCACAAGTACTGTATACGA